>NW_024412444.1:4635063-4743544 GCF_014898765.1 Herpailurus yagouaroundi
ATCACCACCATCACCATCTTCATCACCACCATCACCATCTTCATCACCACCACCACTATCATCTCCATCTTCATCACCATCTCCATCACCACCACCATCACCATCTCCATCACCACCACCATTACCATCTTCATCACCACCACCATCACCATCTTCATCAGCACCACCACCATCACCATCTTCACCACCACCATCATCACCTTCATCACCACCACCACGAGCATCACCACCATCTTCATCACCACTTCCAACAGCACCACCATCACCATCTTCATCATTTCCACCACCATCATAGTAGTAGCAGCAGTTAACAGCCATTATCTTGGTGCCAGGCATTATGATAAGATGTGCACGTGCATCACCTCATTTAATCCTAACCATACCCCATAAGGTGGGAACTGTTAGTTTGAACAATGTGAAATTGTTAATATTCAACCATTTTTTTGACCAATAAAAGTGGTCATTTCATATGGTTGAATCAGTGGGTTTACAAAAATTGTGTGTGTTTTTGGGGCGCCTGGTGGCGCAGTCGGTTCAGCGTCCGACTTCAGCCAGGTCACGATCTCGCGGTCCGTGAGTTCGAGCCCCGCGTCAGGCTCTGGGCTGACGGCTCAGAGCCTGGAGCCTGTTTCCGATTCTGTGTCTCCCTCTCTCTCTGCCCCTCCCCCGTTCATGCTCTGTCTCTCTCTGTCCCAAAAATAAATAAACGTTGAAAAAAAAATTAAAAAAAAAAATTGTGTGTGTTTTTATAATTGGGGAACGGCTAAGCTGAGATTCCCACCCAGAATGTATAGTTCCAAAGTGGCTGTGCTCTTTCGCTGAGGAGGGAGGAAGGAAATAAATAGCATAAAACTTGCTTTTCTCTTCCCCTGTCCTAGTTATCTCCTCTGTGTGGCTTGTGTGTTAAGAGAGGAGAGAAAAGTCAGAAGATGCTTAAGTCTGAAGATACTCCAACAATTCTTATCCTTCTCACTCTGCCTGCCCCATCCCCGCTTCTGACTCCATCTAAACCTGATTTTTCCCATGAAAGGTAATCATTGGCGCACACTACTGAAAAGTCCAGGGAAGGGGTAACTACAGGCATAGCCAGACTCGGGTTCTCAAACAATGCTTATAAAAACCTGTCTATGGACCACTCAGATCAGATATGGGCCCATATCCCACAGCCTAACACCCCCACCAGAGAGAGAAGAAAGGATTAAGTGAAGAGAGAGAGAAAAGACGAAGGTACTGCTTTTTTTAGTACTTCCAACAAAATCCTAGGAAAGATGCCCATTGGTTCGCATATGTCACACACCCAGGCCTTGGTTGGTGATGGTCACGGCTGAATCAGTGTTCTTTATATGCATTGCTTTAACTCTTTCTCATCACAGCCTTTTAGAGTTGGGGCTATTGTTATCATTCCATTTTATAGAAGGGAAGACTGAGGCACAGAAATGATAAGGTAAGTGGCTTAAGGTCAAACCCTAGTAGCCTCTGGCCCCACCACACTAAGTGGCTCTCTGACTAGGGTCACGGACTATAGGGATTGGCAACCAAGACTCTGGAGTGGGAAGAAAGCATGCAGGGCCAGTTCCACCTCAGCTGCCTGGAATGAGGGCATCTCATTCCCCAAAGGAAGCTGATTCCTCAAAGGAACCCTGGGTGCTCTTACCCAGGAGAAGGGAGATTGGATGCCAGTCAGGGGGAAACAACTGTCCTCGACAACGAGACTGTAGAAAAGTTTTTACAGAGAGGATATTTTTCTCTCCAGTCTGATGTTGGGCCCCAATTTCAAAGAACAGGAGGCTATAAAAAGGGGAAAGGAAGGAAGTACTAATTAAAAGGTCCTTATGGGCTCCGGGGTCAGAAAGAACAAAGAATTCTAGTTAGGGAGGCTCGCAGCTGTTGTTAACTACCAGGGCTCTGGGGCAGGGCAGATGTTCAGCCCAAGGACCCTAGATGGGGGATGGAAACTCTCGAACGTCTTTCTCATTTGTAAAATGGTGATAAAATACTGACCTCCCAGGTTTCCTGATAAGATTAGATGTTCTAACATACGGTGATTCCCTACCCTGGTGCTTGGCGTGTGGTTCGTTCTCAATAAATGGTAATGGCTATAGTTAATGTTGTTGCTAAGGCTCTTCAAATATTAGCGTCCTTGGGACCCTCTCAGGCCAAAATTCTCCTTTCCCCCTGTGAGATCTTTGGTTTCTTTTTTAGGATCACAAGATCAAGGACTTTTTATACTACCTAAGATCCCAGAAGCCCTGTGGCGCTTTTCCAGAACTTACATTGTTCTAACATCGGAGGGGGCCATTGTGGCTAACATCAGCACGGCCCGCTCTGGTATCCTTTGTCTGTTTCTGTCAGTACTGGAGAAACAAGAGCCCTTCTATTTCTTTGGTCCAGAGTAGTGCAATGGCAGTGTCCTTCAATACTCCCTTTATACTGATTGGCTTTCTAAGGGCACCTTGAAAAAGGCTCCATAACTCAGGTGCGCTGGCCTCTGGCAGCCAATCGAGGCTCAGCCTCCAGAACTCACTCACTCTATCTTGTTTGCTCTTTGAATCTTGCCACTTCTCATTTAGACTTGACTCTGTAGGCTTTGCGAGTTTCCTGACTGATACCGTAGGTCAGGAGTCTTTGTTGCAAAGGACAGAAACCCAATTGAAACGGCCTTAAACAATTATATAATTGAAAAGTCAGGACACAGCAGGATTCAGGGGCTTCCACAATGTTATCATGTGTCAGTCTTCCTCTCCTGCCTTTGCTCTCCTCTTTGTTGGCTTTCATCGGGAAGACTTGTCCCATCAGGTGGCAAAGGCGGCTTGTACCACGTGATTGACTACATGAATGTCTCCAATTCTTTACCTCTCTTATATGCATGCGTGCATACTCGTTTCCGGTAATGGGGCAGTTTTTCCCACCAGAGGGGGAATACGTTTGCCACCCCATTGATGTTGGGCATGGCCGTGAGGCCTATTTTGGCCAGAGGAATGTGTTTGGAAATGACAGTATGTCCGTTCTAAGCCTAGCCCTTCGGAATTACCTGTTTCATTTGCCTTTCTGTAGTGCTTCGGGAATCTCCATGAGAATACGCTACAGGTAGCCTGCCGGTCCCAGAGAAGCAAAAGACTTTTGGAGCAGAACTGCCCACTGAACACAGATGCTAACATGCAGACCCATCGGTATGATCAATGCTTACTATTGTACGCCACTGAGGTGAAGGGCGGATCCACTGTGTAGACTTATTGTGGCCATAATTGAGTGATACACAAACCATTTCCCCAATAGCCTGCACAAAGAGAGAGCTTTTCCTTCCTTACCATTGCAACAACAATTTTAAGACTGGTTTCAAGTGGCCAGGCTTAGGTCTACTCCCAGTACTGGGATGCAGGGGAAAGGGGGGGGGGGGCATCTGGAACCAAGGTGTTAGGTGCTGAAAAACAGGTCATTCTCTACAGAAAGATCGTGGTGCTTTTACCAGAAGAAAGTGGAAGGGATGCCAAGCATGCAGAATGAATGATTCCCATTACATCTGTGTCCCATGGCTCCATAAGAGTCAGGAACCAACCTTGCTCATGTCTACACCTGACAGTGTAGGTAGGGTGGAACTCAATGGGAGCTAAGACCAGTCACCAGGGAGGCCCAGTGCACAGTGTTTTCCATGCTCCTGACACTGAGAAGCCCTAGCCCCTAGCCTCTCTCTTTCTAGGCCACAATGGGTGAGGTGGCTTCAGCCAACTGGCAACTTGCCCTCCCTTACCCCCACAGTGCCAGCTCAACACGGAAGTAAAAATGAGTGACTGGAATTATTGCTGGGTCCCCACCTGCCCCTGATTTATAACAGTCCTTTCTCACCAGCTCCCATCCTCAATTGTGCTCATGGGGCTTTAATCCCCGGTGGGGTTCGTGCCCCGCTGCCTCTCTGTCTTCGAGACAGAGTTGACCTGAACTGGAAGCGTGGTATGTAATACGTGTAACACCTTTGCCCTGTTTCATGGCGTCATTAAACTTCCTGCTGAACACAATTTAAAATTAAGTTGAATTAGAGGCTGTGATGGCTGTATTTTGCTTTCTTCTGCCAAATCCAACCTTTCTACCTTGACCTTTTCCATGCTCTGTTTAGCAGCTGCAATCTTTCAGGAATGCCGTTTGGCTCCGAGATATCGACGGAACGGTTTTGATGGACACTGCCCTGGAAAAGGGCACATTTCTCTCTCAGTTTGACAGTATCGTGTCCCGACACCGCATGGCAATCTGTGCTTTCTCCAGGGCTCCTATTTTCTAGAAGCATTTAGAGATGTAAAGAGCAGGCTGTATTTTCTCTATTCCAGGGGCGACCCATCCCTCTTGCCACACTCCACCCCCAACCCTCTTTTATACGCCAGCCCTCCTTATGGAACTAGGAGAAAAGGTAGGAGAAGGCCCAGGTCAGGAAAGCAAATACCATTCAATGTATTCGCTCTGATTACACCGTTACGGGCGAGACAATAGCTACTGTGAACACAAGCAGGCAAGGTTCAATGCAGCTTTCTTCCCTTCCTCAATGCAGCTTTGATCCAGCCAGGGCTACCCAGGAGGAATTTCAGTCTAACTGGGGCAGCCCAATCTGGGAACCATGCCTCCCTCTGTGGGGGTGGCTCCTTTGATGATTTGGGAAGGCTATCAGGACCCAGCTTAGAACATTCCATGAATGTGGATCACTAGCACCCCACCAGCGCCTCCACACACCAGCATAATTAAATACTTACATTTTCAGCACATATCCCCGGTATAGGTATGACTGCAGGTGCCGTGTATTAAGCTGTTGTCTTTCAGCCTCTCGAAGCCGCCCCTATTTTGTGATGCTGCGACTGGGACTGCCATTTCTCCCAGCCAGCCGGTGCCATGTTAGGTTCTGCCACTAGGAGGCACCAGAGGGAAGTTGCCAAGCTGGAGGACAGAGAAGGGACTTTTTCTTTTCCAGCTTTTTCCAGCTTCTTTCTGGCATAGCAGTGTGTTTAAGTCTCTAGCTTTTTTCAACAATTTTAGGACTGGCCTCTTAATCATTTCTGTGTTGCATGATTTACAAGATTCTCCTGCTTAAAAAACAACCACTTCTGGGTTTCTAAAACAATCCCAGCACTCTGCACAGTTTCTGCTCACGAGGAAGGACAGAAGCATGAACAGCTGGTACCATAGGGAGAGGGGTCTCTGCCTGCATAAAGATCCAATTTCTTCCCGGGTGGTGGATAAAGCTAAGAAGATAAAAAATGACCTTTAACCTTTGAGAACAGTAATGTAAGATTAATTTGAGGCTTTGAAACTAATGAGTTGGCTCATCCTGGTGCGGCACCCCTTGAATAACATGGTATTTGCAGTCAGCCATCTTTCTTCCTCAGATGGGGCTGGGGGGAGGGAGGAGGGAGGAGAAAGGAACTCACTTTTTAAAATAATCCTCAGAGGAGAGAAATCTGCTAGGTCTCCATAAAGCTGGTTTTAGAGGAAAGAAAAAAAAGAGAGCGAATTATGTGCCTTTAATCTGCTTAGCTTTTCACTGTCGAATAGCTGAAGGGCTCAGACAGGCAAGAGTATTGTGAGGTGGTTAAATCCATGAACTTGGAGTTAGACCCCTTGGGGTCTAGCCTGATCTGTGACTTTCTCGCTGTGTGATCTTGGGCGTGTTTTTTAACTTGTGCTTCAGGGAGGTTTGGATTAGATAGTGCATGGAAAACACTTCTGTTCAGGCTGAGAATCTGGTTAGTTTTGCATTTTTGATGATGATTGAGGGGGTGGGCAACTTGAGGGTGATTTATCCACAGAAGGGGAAGTCTGAGACTTCTGCTCTGACAAGAGGAAACACGTCTCGCAGCAGAAGACAAAAGTAGAACCAGACTGATGTGAATCAGGGAAACTGGTTTCAGCACCAACCAAGAAAGAGCTGTCGTGGGGGGTGACTGGCCGACAGTGGGCATGGCTGCCTGGAGAGGCAGTGAGTGCCCCATTCCTGGGAGAGAGCAAGCAGAAGCGCTTTCCACTCTGTGAAAGGATAGGTTAGATTATTTCTAGCCATCTTTCTCCCTCTATGTATCTGGCTCTTCCATTTGCTAAGTGGGTTGCCTCAGCTCACTCTACCTCTGTCGGAGCCTGGGTTGCCTCATCCATCAGGCATTGGTGCTCATGGCTTCCCTCAGAGGGTCTCTCTCCCTTTCCCCTCGCCAAAAAAGTGACGCTCACGAGGGGCCAGGCACTGTGCTAGGCTCTGGGGACACCTCAAGGAAGGAGATGGATGTAGATGCTGCCTTGGAAAAGACTCAGACATGTAGCGAGGGAGACAGATGAACAGAACATTATAAAGCAATTCCACAGATGCACTGAGAGCACCCTGGGAGCCTCGAGGAGGTGATGCATCAATCGGATGGTGGGAATATATGCTGTGGGAGCAGGGTAAGCGGTACAATCAAAGACCCAGGGCAAGAAACAGCACGTGTGCAGGGAACCCCACCAGGGGCAGTGCTGGGGGTGGGGGTGCAGAATGTGAGGGGGATGAGACGGAGAAGGCAGAGGCCAGATGATGGAGATCCTCGTCTTCCTCGTGCATCCTGTGAATCAGGAAATGCGGTGGCTGATGTAAACATTTGCCTGGCACGCTCAGGTCTCGATGTGAAAGCGAACTCTCTGGAGCCTGTGTGGAGGATGAATTAGGAAGAGGCAAAGCTGGACCACCATCTGGAAGACTGTGGAAGTCAGGAATTCATGCGGGCCAGAAGCAATGGGTGATACCACAGACCAGGCCTCTTGGGAAGTTGTACTGAGGGGGAGCCTGGGTGGCTCAGTCGGTTAAGCGTCTGACTTCAGCTCAGGTCACGATCTCGCGGTCCGTGAGTTCGAGTCCCGCGTCGGGCTCTGGGCTGATGGCTCAGAGCCTGGAACCTGCTTCCGATTCTGTGTCTCCCTCTCTCTCTGCCCCTCCCCCGTTCATGCTCTGTCTCTCTCTGTCTCAAAAATAAATAAAAGGTTAAAAAAAAATTTTTTAAAAAAGGAAGTTGTACTGAGAATCCGACGGTGAGATGCTCAGGGCAGGTCTTAGTAAAACAGGAACTGCTCCCGAAATGCGAAGGGTCGTGATAATTATGATCACTCTATAAAACTTTGGTTTGGGGGACCATCGTATAAATTGGGTCTCCTCATCGCTTACCCAGGCGGTGGCAATAAAATTTGTGCATGTGGTCCAAACCAGTATAAATGGTACTTGTGCTTAACGAGAGCGTTTAAAAAGGTAATGATGCTACTGGCCTGAGAAATAATTTTGCAGATGCTTCTGGGATGTAGAGTTTTCCATTCAAAGACTGGATTTTGGTGCTGCTGGGAAGGCTTGGGAAGGAGAAGGACAAGATTAGATTTCGTGCCGGCGAACTAAGAGGACAGATGATGCTCTTTGAATACAACTTCTAATGGATTTGGCACAAGAGGGCACTGGAGATGGGCCCAAATGTCTCACATTGGCTCAACTGTTTTGCAGACAGCTGGGAATTTACCAGCATTATCTTTTTTTTTTTTTTTTTATTCTTAACCAGGTTATTTTAGACCTTGTAGACGTGCCCTGAAATGCCTCATCTCAGGGAGGGTGAGAAGAGCCTCTCTTGAGCAAGTGTGGTGTCTGCTTCTAGTGCTGTTTATGGCAGAACTGGAAACTGTCTTCGAAATTAACAATAGATGTGCATAAATCTTCTTCAGTTACCTAGCAACTAATACAAGACAACGCAGAGGTTCACAGGCTGGGTGGAGGTAAGCCTGTTTTAGGAATACTTGGGATCATTTCCACGATACCTGGGGGATTGTGGGGCGGCAAAGAAAGAAAATTAATGGCACTAATGAAATGTGAGTTTCTTTCTTTCTTTTTGTTTCCTGACAAAAATTGAATCAGATCCTAAAAACCTTTCCTCAATCTCGGAGGTTCCCGGCAACAGTGAGGACTTACAAAGACTCGATAACTTCGAGGGCCCCTTCCGAAGCTATATTTTTGGCTGTAAACCAGCTGCTTGACCACACGTGTAAAATAAGGGGTTAGATTAGGGGAATTGTAAAGTTTCATCCACATTGCTAGGATGTATGTGGTGATAGGGTTTTTAGAGTTCTGTTTTATTCAGTCAAAGGTGCGCTTCAGAGTCAAAGCAGATTTTTAAAAAGAAAAAGATGTTGCAATAATGGCGTCAAGAGGCATGTGACTTAAGGGACACCCACACATATACATACATATACATATATATGTATATTTCTGTATGTGTATATATATATGTGTGTGTGTTTAATTTTTTAAATTTTATTTGAGAGAGAGAGAGAGAGAGCACACAAGCTGGGGACAGGGGAAGAGGGAGAGGAAGGGAGAGACTCTTAAGCAGGCTCCAGGCTCAGCGCCGACCCCGACATGGGGCCCGACCCCATGACCCCGGGATCATGACCTGAGCCAAAATCAGGAGTCCGATGGTCAAGTGACTGGGTCACCCAAGCACCCCTGTGTGTGCATTTCTCGTTTGTAAAAATTAGTTTATGCATTGAGGCTTGGGTTACAAATTCAATGCTACAGGGCCTGGCAGGCAACATGGATGAGTTCTGTGCCCAGAAGCCATGTGAGCCAGAAGGCTGGGCAGCTGCTGGGCGGATCCAGCTGAGTAGAGCTATAGGAGTGTGGGGTCTAGTGTTGCCAGATCTTCTGGTTTTTCAAAAAGCCAGAAACTCAGCATCTGTGCGCAGAATCTCCTATTTTTAAAATATTGACGGCTAATTCCAAGTTTTAGAAGATATTGTGTGGGCTACACAAAAGCAAGTCTGCCTTAAAGCAGAAGTTCTGAACATGTGGTTGTCTTTTTAAAAACGACATGGCTTCTCACAACTCACTTTATCTGAAGGGAGGTCGATGAGCTTGGACAGGCCACCAGCTAAAAGGGTTCATCCAGTGCTTCCTCCATACTGTGCTGGGGGCTCCCCCCATCTGCTGTGCCTCAGAATCCTCCCAAGGGGTGGGACTTATTTGCCACAGGAATCACGATCCCTGTTTCAAAGATGAGGCTACTGACGTTCACACGCATCAAAGTCATACTGAGGATGGTTTAGCTCCTGAGCCCTAGAGCCCGAGTTCCAGTCCCGTCTCTCTGACACTAAACCTTGCTCCGAGGGGCTGGACTCCCCTGGAATAAAAGGGGAAAGGGCTTTTTTTGTTTTGGGGTATCTTTTTTGTTTTTTTGTTTTTTGTTTAGGAAAAAATAGCTGTCTTTGAACAGAATTCCTCTGTAGAAGTGTTAGGAAGCTGTATTTCTTTGCTAGAACTGCCCTAAGAAAGTACCACTAACTGGGTGGCTTCAAAGAACAGAAATTTATTCTCTCCTGATTCTGGAAGCTACAAGTCCAAGATCAGAGTGTCAGCAGGCTCGGTTTGTTCTGAGGTCTTTCTTCCTGGCTTGTAGATGACCGTCTTCTCCCCCCATCTTCATATGGTCTTCGTGTGTGTCCTATATAACTGTGTCCTCGTAAGAAAAGGAGATCAGGACACAGACACGTTGGATTAGCATGCGCCCCCCCCCCCCACGACCTCATTTTACCTTCCTCGTTTCTTTAAAGATTCTGTCTCCAAATACAGCCACATTCTGAAGTACTGGGGGTTAGAGCTTTAATATATGGATTTGGGGCAGATGCAATTCAGCCCATCACAGAAGCCATCCATTTTATTTTCTTCTGCCTCTTTAGTATTATTAATATTGGAGGGACAAAGAGGTTTCCTGAGCCTAGGAACCAGAGCACAGGGTAGGGCACTGGGGCACCTGAGGGGATACGCTTCTCTTACAACCTGAGACACCTGACACAGCGGTTCATCAGCCGCCGTCCAGACGTGGGAGGAATAGCTTCGTACACTTGAACCAGTTAACCCATTCCCAAGACACATCTTCAGTGTCTGAGAATAAATAAAACATGAGGTGTTTACCAATGTCACTGTTTTCCTTGACATTGCTGCTTGTATCTTCGTGTCTTGATTTAAAATAATATTGATTTGGACAAATAGCATCACTCATCATCACATCAAAGACTGGAAACAACCTCAGTGGCCAACAGTAAAGTTCTAATAGGATCCTTTGCAGCCTTTGGAAAGTATTTCGTGCAAAAATGTTTGCAATGTAGAAGATTCTCATGATAGATGAAGTGAAAAAAAAATGGTTACCAGGACTATGCACAGTTCGATTCCAATTTTTTGGAAACAGATTATTGTATGTACATATATGTTCATATGTGTGTATATGAGTGTGTGTGTGTGTGTGTGTGTGTGTGCGCGCGTGCGTGTGTGTGTTCATCTGGAAAGGTATGCTCCAAAATACTTAAAATAGCTCTCTCTCAGTGATAGAATTATACATATTTAAATTTTTTCTTCTGTTTTTCTAAATGTTTCATGTCTTCTGCGATAATAAATATTATTTTTGCAAGCAAGGGAAAACTTTAAAAATATATAATCCCTTTAAAAATATACACACTCAGTTTACAGAAAAACCATCCTAACTTAGCCTTTTTCCTAAGGATCTCCCGTACAGCTTTTCACATGGGATTGCATTTATAAAAAAAAATGTAGTTTATTTGCTATTTTCCAGATATATCTTTCAGCCACAATTATCTGGATTCTAGAAGAATTTTTGTGACAGGGATGAGAACCTCTTCCCTCTTTTTTGTCTGACTCTGTTTTCCTGTGAAAAATATTTTTGGGGGTGCCTGGGTGGTTCAATCAGTTGAGCATCTGACTTCGGCTCAGGTCATGATCTTGTCGTTCGTGAGTTTGAGCCCCGCACTGGGCTCTGGGCTGACAGCTCAGATCCTGGAGCCTGCTTCAGATTCTGTGTCTCTGTCTCTGCCCTTCCCCCACTAGTGCACTCTCTCTCTCTCTTAAAAATAAATAAATATTGGGAATTCAAGCTGGTACAGCTACTCTGGAAAACAGTATGGAGGTTCCTCAAAAAACTAAAAATAGAACTACCCTATGACCCAGCAATTGCACTACTAGGCATTTATCCAGAGGATACAGGTGTGCCGTTTCGAAGGGACACATGCACCCCCATGTTTATAGCAGCGCTATCAACAAAAGCCAAAGTATGGAAAGAGCCAAATGTCCATCGATGGATGAATCAATAAAGAAAATGTGGTATATATATACAATGGAGTATTACTCGGCAATCAAAAAGAATGAAATCTTGCCATTTGCAACTACGTGGATGGAAGTGAAGGGTATTATGCTAAGTGAAATTAGTCAGTCAGAGAAAGACAAAAATCATATGACTTGACTCGTATGAGGACTTTAAGAGACAAAACAGATGAACATAAGGGAAGGGAAACAAAAATAATATAAAAACAGGGAGGGGGACAAAACAGAAGAGATTCATAAATATGGAGAACAAACTGAGGGTTACTGGAGGGGTTGTGGGAAGGGGATGGGCTACATGGGTAAGAGGCATTAAGGAATCTCCTCCTGAAATCATTGTTTCACTATATGCTAACTAATTTGGATAGAAATTTTAAAAAATGAAAAATAAAATTAAAAAAATAAATAAATAACTAAAAACAAATATTTTTAAAAATTAAAAAAAAAATCGTTTTGGCATAAATTCAGAGAAAGGGTGGTTCCCCATAGGCACTAAAAAGGATAAAAGGCACTAAAATAAGTAAGTGGGCTAGCTTAATGTGTCTGAAGTATCATCTGAGCAGACCCAAAAAGAAGCAGGATATAACTTCATAGTGACTTTGTTCATTCTATTTCTCTTTATTTATTTGAGAGATGCTTTGGACACTTCCTTTTCAATAGAATGTGCTCTCATTGGCTAAGTATCCCTAAGGGTGTTCTTTTATGAAAGAGAGGTCTATGGGGGATATTGCTCTCATGTCATACTTAGAAGTCAGTTATTGGTCACCATGCTCAATTCTTGACATTATTGGTTCCCAGACCTCTCAATCCCCTGAAGAGATTTTGTAAAGGGTCAGGTCCCCACACCATTACAGGAATGGAAGTAGTGTGGGACTTTGGATTGGGCGAGCTCCATGTTGGAGATGTTCAGCCAAGTTGGAGAACCCTTTCTCTACATGGCTCATCAGTTTCTTCCTGCAACATCACTATAAATGGCTACAGGAACACTTCCAGAGTAGAATTTTCTATCTTGTGAGCTATGCCTACTATAATTCTCTTCTGCATAGAACTTGGATTCCTCTGACCAGTCAGAGGTTAAAAATGGAGTCACTTTGCTCATGTAACCCAATAAAAATCCCAAGGTCCCATGTGGCCCAATCTTTGTGTAGGGTCTTATCTTCAAAAGCAGGAATAATTATAGTGGTAACAAGGATTTCACTACTCACTCAAAGAATATTCTAAGGGGTCCAGTTTATAACTCATGGTAGCATTTCTCAAAACCCTAGCATTTTGGGGCACCTGGGTAGCTCAGTTGGTTAAGCGTCTGACTTCCGCTCAGGTCATGATCTTGCAGTGTGTGAGTTACAGACCCATTTTGGGCTCCTGCTATGGATTCCGTGTCTCCCTCTCTCTCTGCGCCTCCTCTGCTCAGGCTCTGTCTCTGTCTCTTAAAAATAAATAAACATTAAACATTTTTAGGGGTGCCTGGGTGGGTCTGTCAGTTGAGCGTCCGACTTCAGCTCAGGTTCATGATCTCACGGTTCATGGGTTTGAGCCCCGCATCGGGCTCTGTGCTGACAGCTCAGATCCTGGAGTCCGCTTCAGATTCTGTCTCTCTCTCTCTCTCTCTCTCTCTCTCTCTCTCTCTGTCTCTCTCTGCTCCTCACCCGCTCACGCTCTGTCTCTCTCTCAAAAATAAAAAAATAAACATAAAAAAATTAAAAAAAAATTTTTTAAAGCTCTAGTATTTCCCTTTCCTTATTTAAAAAGTATTTTTTAAAGTTTTTATTTATTTATTTTGAGAGACAGAGAACACAAACGGGGGAGAAGCAGAGAGGGAGAGAGAAGATACCAAGCAGGCTTTATGCCATCAGCAAAGAGCTCCACGCAGGGCTCGAACTCACGAACCACGAGATCATGACCTAAGCCAAAATCCATAGTCGAACGCTTAACCAACTGAGCTATCTAGGTGTCTCCCCTTCCCTTCTTAACTCTTAAACCTCTCTGTTATATCAGAGCTTCTCATTCGCCACCCCAAACAAGTCTCTGTGCGAGCAGACCACATGCGCTTTCGGGGAGCTTTTCTACCTCTGTTATTTCTAAGCAATAGACTGTATAGTTTATCTCTCTGGCTCTTTTCCTCTCTAGCTGCCCTTTCTCTATTTTGCTCACTACCCAGCCTTCCCACAACAAAGGAGAGCACAGGAAATGCCTAACAAAAATCTATCTCCCTTTTTTTCCATTCCACCTGGGTCTGTTTCTGTATTTCTCAATGTCCTGATTTTGCATTAAAAAAAAAAAAAAAAAAAAAAAGCTAGGAACTGGAAAAAGGAGAAGCTGATAACAAAGACAAAAATCCCTGTTTCCAGTATGGTGGGGGAGGGCTAAAACTGGGCACATTAATAAGCCTTTGCTCATCACAATAGTGATTTCCCCATCTGCCACCGCAAGACTATAGACCCCTACATAGTTTATACAGTTCTTTCTTACCCCATTGCCCCCTTCCTCCAGATGTTCACAAACAAACCCCGTCAACCACCAGGTGGTGTCTGTAAGTTCTTTTTCCACCTCCTGTTCTAATTCCCTCTGTCTGGCGACGCCTATGGATAAATACTTCCCTGATTACCACCTTGGAGGATATTAAACAGTATGTGCTGAGCCCTAGTGATTGGGAGTGAAGCATACACCATGCACTTGGAGTCTCAGCCTCCGCATCAGCCAAACCGGGCTTTGATCCCAGCTCCGCCCTTTCCCTGTCCTGTGCCTCTGTGGCACCGAGCATGTCACCTAACCTCCCTGGACCTCAGCTTCCCCATCTGTAAAATGGGGGCGATCGTAAAAATCTAACTTAAAGGGTTGTAAGACTGAAATGAAATGTAATTAACGCCAGTGAAACGCTTAACGCAGAACATTGGTTGTATGGATGCAACGGTGTTTTCATTTTTCTTTTTAGCAACCCTTTTTTGGAGGATACAGGCAGAAGAAAAGGGTGATTTTGCTGGAAAATGAAGAGTACCTGGTGCAAGACCAGAGATCAGCGAACGAAGCCCACAAGCCAAATTTGACCACGCCTTTTTGTAAACAGTTTTGCCAACACGGAGTCACCCATTTCTCTATGAACCTTGTTGCACTCCTGTTGGCAAAGTTGAGTCATTGTGATAAAGACTGCATGACCCTCACAACCTGTAATACTTATCATTTGGCTCTTCACAGAAAAAGTCCACCAACCTTGGTTTAGAGCATTAAAACACAGTAACTTTTCCACATGGCCTGCCACGGGGGAGATCAATGTCATAAGGGTTTCTTTACGAAGTGGTTAACTGTAGTCAAAGATTTTTTTTGTGCCTAAGAGTCAACCCTCATCAACACCTTAATTACCGTTCTGTTTTGTTCTCACCAAGAATTTACATCTGCCACAATCAAGAGGAAGGCAGTCTTTCTTAGAAGCTTGGCTCATCCTTCTAGAATTACAAGGAATAGAATACTGCACATCTGATAAGGCCTTTGGGACAAGGCTGCCGAGGGCTCACCCATATCTGTGCTTGTTTCTAGGCATAAGGCTAGAAGGCATGTCCCAGTTTCCTTGCAGTAAGAGGGGGCCAAATCTTGAGTTTTTGCTGATGGATTTAAGGGAAAATTTGTCAGCATCCCCATACCCTAGTTAATCACTCCTCATTAACCCTGCATACACTCTCCTCTTCCTTGCCTGGAGGATACAAAGAACCCAGTGGGGGGCTCTGAAGTTTAGAGCAAGCTGTCCAAAAGAACTTTCTGGAACAGTGGGAAACTTCTATTCGGCTCTGTTCAGTAGAGTAGCATCTAGCCACATGTGGCAATTATGCACTGGAAATGTGGCTAGCGCAACTGAGGAGGTGAGTTTTTACTTTTGATGAGTTTAAATGGTGGGTAAAACTAGTTAGTGCCCCCATTGGACACTGCAGTTCTCCAAGATCGGAGATCCGAAGCCTGAGGTCTGGGTGGAGCAGAGCACCTTCTTCCTTCACCTTTCTCCACCCCTTCCCCTTCCATCTCCTGTTCCACTTGCATTGGATTCGGATGTGAGCAAGAAATAACAGCTCTTTGGACAGAGAATTGCTTTTTGGCGAGGCAGCCCTGACTAATACAGACACACGTCCTGGAAACCACTTTTATGAAGAGAAGACGATTCAGCCCGCTACTCATCCGTTTTACAAGCTCAAGGAAGGCCTCTACCGCGATCGAGTTTTTAACCTCGTCTGTGGTGTTAATTATCCTGTTCAAAAGATGAAAAAAGTGGCTTCGTGGGCCAGAGAGCAAGTGGCTTCCTTAGTGGTTTGGCCATACCGATCCCGGCGATAAGCTAGGTAGGAAAGTTCGGTTCTGTTCGACACTCAGTGACAATTTTTTTTTTTTTTACAATGATTTTTAAACTGGGCATGTCCTTTCCATGACAGAGAAAGAGCCATCTGGTTTGGTGATTTTTGGCTTCGAAGAGGAGAACATAAACGAAAAGTGTAAGTTTTAATACTCAGGAGATCGGATTCTGTGCTAAAGAGGAAATGACTCCACGCCCACGAGGATTCGGCCAAGAAAGGGGCCAGACTGTGCTGTGGGGGGAGAGGCGGGGAGGTAGTTCTCAACGGGGCTGTGCACGTCACTCACCATTCCTTTCATTCATTGCTAATAATGGACTGGAGCAGGACAACTGGTCTCTCTTTCTTTGGTATCATCAGGGAGAGGGTTTTGCCAATTTCAGTCCAAAGCTGGAAGGGCTAGGATGACACATGCTGTCTCACCTCCTTTGTGTTGCCCACTAGTTTCCAGGCAAAGCATCATCACAACACCTCTTTCATTGTAGAGAGGACCCACCTGGTAATCAAACAGACCTCTACCCAAAATTTCAAGTCTATCACGAACTTGTTTGGACGGGTCACTTCACTTCTCCGAGCCTTGTTTTCTTTGTCTTTAGGGATAATAACACATCCACCTCACAGAGCTATTATAGCAAGAATAAAATGAGCTTTGCCTACGAAAGCAGTTAGGACAGGGCTTCATACAGAGTCATACCTCTGGGGACACTGAGGGTTTGGAACATGTAATTCCAAGCCCGGCCCCTCAAGGAGGGGCATCAAGGCGGTCCTGCCGTGAGCATGTCGGTGTACGTGCTTACCACTACAGTGCTTCTCAAACTCCAATATGCATTCAGATTGGCTGAGGATTGTGTTTAAATGCAGATTCTGAGTGAGTAGGAGTATGTAATTTAAATGAGTTTCCAGGTAATTTCAAAGTTGCTGGTCACTGGTACCACCTTTGAAGAACATGAAGTTCGAGTCTTGTCCCGCTCTGTGTTTCCCACTCCTGGCACCTCCATAGGTGAGCTGATCTGCCTACTTTGAGTAGGTGGGGGAAGTCATAAAATGAAGGTAGTGGAGAGTTAGCAGCCAGAAGGAGAACCTAGGCAGATGAGTACAGACATCGCGGAAAAAGAGATGGGTTAGAGGTTTCCAACCCTGACTAGACTTTAAGCTTACCTGGAGAGCTTTAAAAACTCTCCATTGTCAAGTCTCACCCCAGGAATACAGATTTAATTGATTGGGATGGGGCCAGACGTGACATATTAAAGGAAATAACTCCCCAGGTTATCCTCATACGCAGTCAGGGTTGAGAACTGCTCGGCTAGACAAAAGAGGCCACTTTCCCAGCTGGAAAGAATCTGGAAGGGGTCTTATCAAGATATTAAATCAGGGTTGGTTTTGAGGGGCTGCTAGTTGAAAAAAAAAAAAGCATCATGGAAATTTAAGTAAGAGAAGCCATTTGGTTGAAACCTTGAAAAATCAGATCCATTTGATGAAGCTGTTAATGAAAACACTAAATCTGCCTTGCCTAAAATGGTACCTTTGCTCTGGACCTCTGAAGCAATTTGTCTGTTGAGAAGCCAAGGGTAAATGGGAAACATGAAATCCATGCCATTTTTTGGAATCCGAGGCTCTTTTTCTTTCATTAACGTTGTGGATTTGATTGTCCTCTGTGCTCACAGAGGCTATTGAAGGATTCTTACTGGAGCACAGAAGCCAGCTTTGGCTGGTAGCATTAACTAGGTCTTGGTCCAGTAGGCCTCTATGGGTGGGGAGGGGGTAAGGGGCGGGAGAAATGAGCCCAGCACAGATAGTCCAACAAATTCAGACCAATGAGCATAGTTTTGCTGTGATCGAGTTTATACTTCTGAAGCCCAGGTGTGTAGACTGCCTCTTTGTCACCAGAAGCCAGCTCAGAATTGGCCCTTTGCCAGCTCTGACACAAAGCTCAGCCCCATTCCAGAATCCAGGCGTGCCAAGCGTCTGCAAATATTGTGGTTTCACCTAAGATTCCTATGTCTTGGGTTGGGGGCACATCAGCCACTGAACAACATCTTGGGCAATCCCCGTTAGACATCCTCTCCCCCAGAATGCCTGTGCAGGCAGCCAATCAGGAGATTCTCCCCCATGACCATGCCCCATACCCTTTGTTAAGTCCTTTGGAGCAGAGTTTGGCTCTGTCCTAGCTGCTCCACACGAGGCTGCCCGTACTCAGGCATAGATACCAAACACAAGTCTTTCTAGAAGCCTTCCCCCCCCTCCTTAGGTAAACACGTTTCCCCTGCTATCTCAGAGTAGAGTCTTCCCATGAAACCTTTCGTAAGCCAAGAGGGTGTGAAGCAAGGAAGCAATCACCGTTTCATAAATGCAAACCTCGTCTTCAGATTTCTTGCGCTTAGTGCAAACGGGTACTAGTGCGGGTCTTTTGTAATAGTAAAGGGACATAAAGGGAGTTTTTTGGAAAGCGGGGGAGCCCTGTATGTTCGAAACTGTTACCTGGATGTTGAAGAATGTATTCTGATGAATGCAGAGAGGGGTACAGCTTCTGGAAGGAAGACAAAGGTACGGCCAATGCAAACACCATAGCTGAAGCAGCTGGCCCTACGAAGCCCTCGCCTAAAGAGCCACACAGGCCATAGCTCTGCTCTGTGACTGCACATTGGAATCACACAGGGAGTTCTTAGAATGCTCATATCTGGGTCATGCCCCTGGAGATTCTGATTTAATTGGCCTAGGGTGTGGCCTGGGCATCAGGATTCTTAAAAGTTCTCACAGGTCGTTGTTAATGTCCAGCCAAGTCCGAGCTGTTTTTTTTCTACAGTGCTTACTGCTAAAGAGCAAGATGAAAGGCTTCTTGTAAGCCAGGTTTCCTACATTGCAGTTGGTATTCCTGTGTCCTTCTTGCTGACCCATCTACTCTCGTCTTGAGTGTTTAAATCCCACCAAGTGAGCCTTCTCAGATTCTAACATCATAAAGTACAAGCAGAGAAAGAAAGGTTGAGAACCGCTGGATAATTCTGTGTCTTTGTGAGAAAAAGAGGCCATTAAATAGCAGAGAGATTGAGAAGGTCAGGGGAGAGAACTATTTTTGAGTTAGGATTGAGGAGAAGTATCAGCTCCCTGTGTCAGATCTTGTTGGCACAGTGTTTCTCAGGCACAGACTAGGTCAAGTGGGGGAAATCGGTGCCAGGAGGCTCTCTTTTCTTTTCATAGTTTCTATTTATTTCACAGAAGGCCCTGCAAGAAAATGAAACAACACCAAGTTGAGGGCTGAAGGGAAGGGGAATCCTTGAAGGGCAAGCTGGGGGGAAGAGAGGCTGGGAAATCTGGGGAAACAAAGGCAGTCAAGGGAGAAGGATGTTCACTCACCTTCCCAAACACGCTGTTCCCTCAGACCCATGGTGGTCCTTCAAACATACTTTCAGGTAAATTAAAAGGTGCCCCTTGGATGCAACCAGCTCCCACCCCAGGGTACATGAAGATTCCGAACACGTGTGTGTGTGTGTGTGTGTGTGTGTGTGTGTGTGTGTGAAAGGCGGGGGAGGGAGAGAGAGGGGGAGAGAAAGAGAAAGCACTTGAATAGAAAGCTATCCACCAAAGGCAATAAACGATCATGAAAACCTGGCACAAGGAAGCTGGGCTTCATTTCTTCTGGAACCACCTCTCAACAGCACAAGGTACCAGGCAAATCACATCACCTCAGTGAATACTTGTTTCTTCCTCTGACCTTCCTGTGAGTCTCAGGGTTCCAGCATGTTACTTAAGAATGTATTTTGGAAAGAGTAGGCTGCAACATTAGTATAAGGAATTATTAAAAAGTCAATTTTCCATCTTTGTGTTTTTATAGCCGTACTGGGACGACCAGGAGCACAGTATTATACAGCCCTCAAGTGCATGGTTGAAGGCAGTAACAGAAGAGAAAACATATTTTTCTGTTACAACAGACATATATGTCATAGGGGAAAACAGCATAGAAAATTGGAAAGAAAGAAAACCAGAAATTTCTCCTTCCAAAAGAATAGTAGTATCTGTCATATATGACAACTATTTATGCCCATTTAAAGCCCATTATGTTTTCAAGTTTGGAAGCATTTCTTAATGCAAAACAATACATGCTTCTTGCAGAAATGGAGAAAAGATAGGTAACAAAAATCATCTATTTCTACCACTTAGGACTACCTACCGTTCTAGAACTTTAAAAAGTCAAATAATTATTTATATGTTTTATATATGTTTACCTTTTTTACACAACAAATCTGCTTATTTTGTAAAAATTAGATGAGCAAAAGCTAAACTATTAAACCACTTGAAATCCAACCCCCCAAATAATTGATTACAGTCTGTAATATTTTTTGTTGTAGACTCTGGACTTTTTTTTTGTTTGTTTGTTTATTTATTTTGAGAGAGAGAGTGAGTGCGCCCACAAATAGGGGAGGGGCAGAGAGGGATGGGGACAGAGAATCCCAAGCAGGCTCTGCACCCTCCAACAGGGATCCTGATGCGGGGTTTGAACTCACAAACCGCGAGATTATGACCTGAGCCAAAGTCAAGAGTCAGATGCATAACTGACTGAGCCACCCAGGCGGCCCATCTCTAGACTTTGCAGTTTTCAAAGGTGAGTGTAGTTTTGAACGCATAAGAGGTACCAAAAATCCTTTGCAGCTTCAAACGCATATTGCTGTTTTGCAGCCGGCTTTCCAAATGGAACGATATTCATACAAATTGCCCTATATTCTACATCACTTTTTAATGTCTGAATAAAATTCTATTAGAAGATGCACCATTGATTATTTAACAGACCCTTTAATGTTAAGTATTTAGATCATTTGTGACTTTTCGTTTTCCTCTTAGAAAGACCACTGTCATGACTATCCTTTAATGTCATGTTTGTGGTTTCTTTGCAATTTAACTTTTGGGATGAGTTGGGCCAATGGCTCTGCAGAATTCTAAGGATTTTCAAAGAGAACGATGTATGGTTCTTAGCGTAGTACATTTTGTCATTTCAAATATTTTTGCTTTACATATATTAGAATCTATTTATAAATTTAGGATGACTTAATGCCCTATGAAATACTTAGCCCACCAACACTCTTTATTCCAGTTCTGTCCTGAAAGATTTAATTTTTTTCTGCTTATGTATGTCGGCATCATGCTTATACAAGAAAATTTGTAGACTATAGAAGAGTTGGTTGGGAGGAAAGAGAAAACCCTTTACAATCCCCCTGCTGAGAGAGACTCATCTCTCTGGTCACCCCTGCCAACTCCCTCACCACCCATGGCTTTGTACACTTTTTCAAAATACTCTCTGTAGACTTCAGAGTAGGGGGATGCTATCATGGAGACTCTAAGTGGTGGCTGATCTTCCGGGAGATTTTTACCTCTTTGCAACACTCGGCATTATTTCCAGTAGCTAACAGGCAGAACTGTGCACCTGGGCGAGGCTGTGCTGAGATACTGTGTTCTTATTCCCTATTTTAAAAAGCACTGTGCAGACACATCCGTAAGGTTTCCTGCAGGTGTGTGGGAACAGGGAGTCAGAGGCTTAACAGTCACAGATTTCATATAAGAAAAAACAGAAAAGCCGAAATATAGACGACAGGCATGTTTATACCAAGAGACAAACAGCTTCTTGCCACGCCTGCTCCAGATTTGATGTTAGAAGACCTCAGGCAACAATTTTCCATTCAGATAAATAATTTTACATTTCTGGTTATCAAATGAACACATGTTCATTATAGGAAATACATTTAAAAGGCAAAAAGAAAGACACATATTCTGTGTGTTTCTTTCCAGTTTCTTGATGCATATTTTAAAACAGATTAAAGCCAAACAGCCTATACTGGTTTTGTGTTCCCACTTCGTATAATAGGAAGGGTGTCTTCCCATGTCAATGATCGTGTATGAGGATTCTTCCAAGTTCCATCAGTAACTGCACTGCCTTGAGAGATGACGAAAGAACACACATCAAAGAGGTCTATGAAGAGTAAATGCAGCAATATAAAGTAAAATAAAATTGTCTACTGTTCACCTACAGCTGACAGTGAGAATGAGTTTTCCTTCCCAGGTTACTAAGCTTTATCTTCCTAACCAAGATAAAGTGGTTGTTGACTAGAGATGTAAAATACTGCTTCCCAAACAGGAGCCTTAGGTGTAAAAAAGCCCATGGAAAACAAGTTCCTGTTCTGAGATGATAAACCAAGGGGGACTCATTCCAGGAGGGGGATGATTTGGTGGGGGGGGGGGGGGTCTGGGGGGCTCAGTCAGTCAAAGCGTCTGACTCTTGGTTTCGGTTCAGGTCATGATCTCATGGCTCGTGGGTTCGAGCCCTGCATCGGGCTCTGCACTGGCAGCACAGAGCCTGCTTGGGGATTCTCTCTCTCCCCTCTCTCTGCCCCTCCCCCACTTGAACGGTCTCTGTCTCTATCAAAATAAATAAATATAAAAAAATGTTTTTAGTTTTACTGCTTTTCTTAAGTTGAAGTATAATTAACATGCAATGTTACATTAGTTTCAAGGGTGTTTTTTATGGCAGGTGTCGGGGCAACAGTTGTTGCTCTATTTGGGACGTGGAAGGGGGCCTCATGCACGTGGCTTGATCGGACATTACGTGGAGACCACTTACGTCTTCTTGGCATCTCTTCTTTAACCGAGAAACAAAAGCTAAATGCCCAGATCACTCCAACGATTTTCCCCAAGAGCATTATTATTGTCACATCCTTCACCAGCCACGACTATCCAGAAGTAAGACACGGGGCAAGACTATCGCCCCCTGCCCCTCGTACTGCCTTCCAGGGAATTTGAAGATGGTGCTGCTTCCTCAGGATACATTTCTTCCATCTGTGAGACACGTGTAATGCACTGGTTTCGTTTCTGACCTTTGCTAGAAATTTTCATAATTAAAATATAAGTAGGCACTCTCCACAGTGAGAACATGGTCCTCCCCACCCACATGTGCCAATTATAAGGCCATGTGCAGTGCGGGGCAGGGCAGGGTCTGCAGTAGCCCTGCTGAGAAGGCCAGCTGAGCCTCCTGCACCGGTTTGATTATAACCTGCCACCACCCCTGCCCCCCACCTCTACCAAAGCGACTGCCTTCTATCTAGTCATGTAACCAGCATTTGTCAAGCATCTGAAATGAGCCGGAGCCTATGCTAGGCCTGAGCAAATAAAGAGAGGAATGAGCCATGGCATTTACTCTCTGTAAGTATACCAGCTACTGGTGTTGGAGGGTGTTGGGTAAATAGATGAAAGCAATATAAAAGAGTCTACCTTTTCGGTTGCTAAACATTGGAGCATTTTTCTCAGAGCTAGGATTATGGTGAGGTGAGTGAGGCAGGGACGTATGAGTGCGGGGTAGGATCTGGTCTTTATTTATAATGTTGACGTTCTGTTCATCATGGACTTTTTTTTTTTTTTTTTTTTTTTGCATCAATTTGGATTCTTTAAAATATTGCCTAGGGGCGCCTGGGTGGCTCAGTCGGTTCAGTGTCCGACTTCAGGTCAGGTCATGATCTCATGGTTCCCGGGTTCAAGCCCCGCATAGGGCTCTGTGCTGACAGCTCAGAGCCTGGAGCAAGCTTTGGATTTTGTCCCCCTCTCTGCCCCTCCCTGGCTCGCACTCTGTCTCTCCCTCAAAAATAAACATTAAAACAAAAATTAAGAAGTAAAATATTGCCTAAAAATATTGTCCATCTCAATTGCTGAGTTTGTTACTCCACCCTCACCCCCTGTGAATTTCGGTCCTCATGGCCCTCACCTCACCCTGGTTCTTGCCTGGAATTCAACTCAAGCCTTACTCTCTGGGCTTTGAGGATCATTAGCCAACACTGATGCACAGCGAGTATCCAAGCTGGGTCACCCTATTCTTTTGAGTTTGGGGGATGAGTACTGAGGTGAACAAGTGTGGGTCCCAGCAAATAAATAAACAAGACCCTTTCGGCCTATGCTACAAGTGGTATGAGGGAGTGCGTGGGAGAGGTTACAATAGGGGTGGAGGAAGTCCCCTCAGGGGAGGCCGTATTTATGCTGAAACATCAGTGGTGAGCGGACCCCATGGCCTGTACCTCTCAGGCTTGCAACCTTTTTTTTTTTTTTTTTTTGACAGCTAATCTTTAATGAGCCCATAGTTTGTGCAGTTGTAATGTATGTAACAACGGCATCTGCCCCCGCCCCTCATCTCCCTCAACAACACCGTGAGACTAGGACTCCTGTTACATCTATTTGTTTCTTTTTATTGATAAGGAGACAGAATCCCGGTCAATTTGGGAAGATCGCCAGCTAAGTTGGTGGGAAAAGAATGGGCACGTGGTGGGGGGAGGCGGAGCGTCAAAGCTCGCCTGCCATGATTCAACAGTTACTTAATAAGCATCTGGTATACTCCGGGCGTTGTGCAATTAGTTAGGGGCATATGTCCTCCTCCCCCTCCTCCTCCCCCTCCTCCTCCATCTACCCAGCACTTAGCGTCTAGATTCCATGCATGTCACAAACTTTTAAAATAGTCCATTTGCGAGGATGATGGGACGGCTCTATGACTCGATTGTGCTGGCCGTTACAGGTCCGTGTGGATTTGTCAACACTGAAAAGGGCGAATTACACCTTCATTTAAAAAACCTACCCCCCCCCCCCACCTCCACCCGCCATCCCCAGCCAAAGCAACAGGGGCGGGGGGGGGGGGGGGCTTCAGGTGGTCCCTGCCCTAACTAAGGCTTGGGCGACGGAAGAGCTTTTGTGGGCGGGCCCAGGTGCGGGACCAGAGTTAGCCACCGCGGGCCGGCGGGGAAGCAGGGGAAGGGAGAAAGTAGGCGCAGCCGGTGCGGGGGAGGGATGGGAAGAGCCCGTGGACCGCGGGGCGAACCCGGGGAGGCGGGGGGGATGCCGGGAGAGAGGGAGGGACCTGCGGGCGGGTGCGCGAGAGGCACAGGCGAGGGAGGAGGGGGAGGCGTGCGCTCCGGAGCGAGCCGGGGGCTGCGAGGCGGAGACAGCCAGGCCACGGGCCGCGGAGCGTGCCCGCCCAGGCGACCCGCCCTCCCGGCCGCGGTGCGGACGGACCGACGGACGGCGCTGCGTGCAGGAGGCGCCCGGCCATGTTCAGCCGGAGCTCCCGGAAAAGACTCTCCAGCCGCTCGGTGAGTGTCCCCCACCTGAGCGGGGCCGATCTCCGGGTCCCCCCGGGCCTCCTCCAGCGCCCCTGCCCAGCCTCCCTCCGCCCGGCGGCCGCGCACCTGTGGCCCCAGGTAAGCCGGCCCCAAGCGCGGGGGCGCGTCCGGGGCGCGCGGGAGCGCTCGAAGGCGCGGAAAGGGTTAAGCCCGGACCCCCAGTCTGGGCGAGCGCGAGACCGGGAGCCGTGGCCCTGTGTGTCACAGTGTAGGGGTGCCCCGGAAAGCCCCCTCCCTCGCCTCTTAAGGCAGATCGGAATCCCACTTGCAGAGCTCCACCGGCTAGCCTCTTGGAGCTCTAGCCACGGACTTGACTTTGGGCTGTCTTTTGGGGTGTCCTGTGCTGCCCCCTTCCCAGGACCAGCAGCCTCGCCCTAGGCGAAAGCGCGATGGTAGCTTCTCCGGGACTCTGGGGAACAGAAAGGTCTTGCTTTTGTTTCTTAGAAACCCATGACCATGGTGTCTGGGGGAGACAAAGCTCCAGCCATGGCCATTTCTCGGTGGCTTGGTGGCCACGCAAGAGGTAGCCCGCCTGGGTCCTCACACCCTTCCCCACATGAGAGACCACCCTTGGGGCACCGGCAGCGCCCCGCCCCAAGTCCCCCACAACGGAGAGGGACTTTGGAGTCAAATCTGATAAGGTGGGGTGGGAGGGGCAGGTCATTCTGCCTGGGATGCCAGTGGGGCTTTGGAGAGAGCCCCCGTGGTGGAAATATGGTTGTGTTGTCTTTTTGTTTTGAAGTTGACTGGACTGGGGCGGATAGAGAGAGGCCAGCCATGTAACGCCTGTGGTGACCAGTGCCCCGGGTTCGCCTTGCATAAATGGAGGTAGGATGCCTTTTATCCGATTCCTAAAGACTTAGCACTTCGGGGGAGGAAACATGCATATATGCGTGTGTACATACATACATATATTTATCTCCTTTTGTAAATCTCACTTGTAAGTCACATGGAAAGAATGCAAAGCCTGTTCCTTTAAGAGTGGGGCTACATCTGCTCCAAATATCCAAGGTGGAAGTGGTGGCCAGACACTGGGGGATGCGGGAGAGCTGGGCTCAGGCTGCATTTCCCTGATGGGAGAGTTTTCTGTCCCTCCTACCCATACTCTGTGTATCTAAGTTGCTGAGCCCCAAACAGTGCAACTTGGCAATGACTCCAAGGGCCACAGTGCATCGTGTCGAGGACAGCTGGTGTTTGCCAGTTGTGTTTTTAATTCGGCCCCTGTAACTCTGGGTCCCACCCACAAATCCACTACTGCCCGCCTGCGCTGTGTCAACCCTCTTCGGTGGCCAGATGTTTCTTATTAATGTACCGTGAATGTTGACTTCCAGGCAGCCCCAGCCTGGATTGGAATGATTATGTTTGGGAGATGCGGGATCTGGGTGCCCTCCCAGTGCATCTGGCTGCTCAGGCTCTGGTTGAGAAAAGTTGGGGTGCAGGCTTGCAGGCTCCCAGTTTGATGATGTCAAGAGAAGAGGTGGATCCTTCTTGGCAACTTCATGAGAAAGGGAAACGCGTGACAGGAGACTATTCTCTGACATCCTCACACGTTCTCCCTTTGATGAGTACATCTTTCCCCTTTCTCCACCACTCATAGGGCCCTTTGATGAAGGCCGTCTCTGGACACAGGGGAGGAAAGGTCTGCTCTGATTTTATGTTACCCCTCTGTGCAGGCTTCTCTACTGTCTCCCAAACGGTAACGCGCGCTGGGCACCCAGTTAGGAGGAAACTCCCAGCCGGCTCCTTCAGAAATTAAACGCTTTTGTTCCTGCCTCAGATGGGTCTGGCAGCCTCTTTGCCTTTGTTTCAGGGCACTGAGCGCAGCCCTTATGGCTCCCAAGCATTTAATAACTTCTGTGTCAGAGGCACGGCTAGGCGACCTTATAAATATGTAATGGGCAGCCCTAGGCATCCATCAGTGCCAGTGCTGTGGCCCAAATAGTTGGCCCCTTGTGTGTCCCAAATGTGAACATGGGTGATATGTGGAATAGGTATAGGAACCTTCTTTGGTAAACCAAATCCATTATGGCAGGACTAAGGGCCTCTTCCTGTCTGATCTATCTTGTGCTCTAACTGGTGGTGGGTGGGGGGCGAGGCAGAGTGATGAACAGGAGAGTGCTTCCCAGCTCCTCCCCTACTCTGGAGCCTTTGGGTCACCTGACCAGGGGCCTGTTGGGTAGTAGGTCAGTGTGGGGGTGTGGCCTAGCATGCCTCCTTTCTGTATGACCTCTGACCTCCAGTAAGCCTCTCACCCTCCTTAGGTCTCAGTTTCCCTAACCATCAGCTGGGAATCGATGTACTTAACTCACGGCGTTTTTGTAGGGATGAAGTGAGATACTGAAAATACATTGCCCGGTATCAGGCACACAGTAACTGTTGGCTGTGTTTGTTAATTATTTTGAACTTCCTCAGGGAAGGAAGCGTAGCTTGCCCATTTGAGTCTGCTGGGTGTCCGGGTCACTTTAGACTCTGACGACCACAGCTTCTTGGAGAACCTTGAGCCCTTTGAATCCAGCTGATTTTGTGACGGGGGAACAAGTGTTGTATTTTCAGCCCATTGTGGAGCCTTTCTTTTGGAAAGAGACCCTTTCATTAGGCTGAGATGGATTTTCGTGAGTGAAGAAGTCGTTCCCCGCCCCCCTCGGCAGCAGAAAGGCTTCACTTTGGCTCCATGAATGGGGTTTTTTATGGCATTTCCAACCATTGCTGGAAAGGAAGCAGCTCCTTGCTTTCGCCCCCTCCTTTTCCCCCATGGGCATACTTTCGGGTGACCTTTTGGCGAAGAGGGACAGCCATTTCTGGGTTACAGCGCAGTGTTCTTTTTTGGCAGTTGGGAACCCACAGCGTGCTCACTTTCTGCTCCTCTGACCGGGGGAGGCTGTGAGGCGCTGGGAGAGAGAGTTGTACCTGGGAAGGAGCCGAAAGCTGGCCTGACAGAGGCCGAAAGGCTCCCTGTGGTCTAACCCCAGGAGAGACCAAGGCACCCTCAGTATTACTACTCGGCCTCTTTGCTGGCATCTCTGCTTCTACACAGGTCCCCTCCAATCCACTGTCTCCCAGCAGGCATTCCCCCAGAAGTGGAACAGAATCACGTCGCTGCATCCAGCACAAAGGCACGAACGTTCTAGGGAGGAAGCCTGTTGTCAACAAGGTTTGCTTCCTCCTCTGGTGTGGTGGAGGGCGCTAAGGCTTTGAAGTCCAGACGGAGCTGGCCTGCTGTCCTGCTCTGGCTCGGACCAGCTGTGTGACCTTGGGCAAATGACTTAGGCTCCCTGAGTCTCATTTCCGTCCACTGTCAACATGGGCTCTCTCTGCTGAGCAAATATTTGAGTTCCTGCTTTGTGTCCCGCACTCTGGTCGTGCTGGGGATACAGCAGAGAACACAGCAGACTGGATTCCTGCCCTCATTCAACAAATAATTACATTTTAGAGAAGGTGGTGGGGAAGGCACTTTGTGAGGTGACATTTGAGCAGAGACCTAAATGAAACAAGGGAAGGAGGAGGAGGACGACGACCCTGTTGATTCAGACCTGGGGCAGGAGCCAGCTGTATCACCATCTCCTGGGAGCTTGTTAGAAATGCAAAATCCCAGGCCCTGTCCTAGACTTAGCGAATCTCAGTGGGAACTTCAATAGGATCCCCAGCTGATTCATGTGCAGGTTAAGGATAGAGAAATGCTGAGTTAAAACCCTTAGCCCTGGGGGAGTGCTTAGGTGGCTCAGTTGGTTAAGTGTCCCACCTAGCCTCAGGTTATGATCTTTCGAACCCCGGGGTGGGGCTTTGTGCTGACAGCCTGGAACCTGTTTTGCATTTTGTGTCTCTCTCTCTTCCCCTTCCCCACTCGTTCTCTGTCTGTCTGTCTGTCTGTCTCTCTCAAAAATAAACATTAAAAAAAAGAATAAAATAAAATATAAAAAAAAAAAAACCACTTAGTGCTGTGTATGCCCCATCTCTGTACTTCAGGGCTCTCTCTGTGTGAATAAAGATGCCTAAGGTCCTCTGGAAGTCTCTTCTAGTTCATGGAGATTTTCCTGAGTTACTATACTCTCTCCCCATTTGTAGCATCACCCATACCTGCAGGGGGCGACTGTGGGGATTTGTAGAATTTCTCAAGAAGAAAACCCTAAGTGGATTTTTGTGTCTTGGGGAACAGAGGGCTCACAATTGGCAAGCAGAGTGCTCTCCTCCACCTGATCTGGGGCAGCTGGGGAGAGGTAGGCACCCTTTCCTGCAGGTGACCTTGCCACAAAGAAGCAGCACGTCAAGGCAGCTGAGGGCAAGCCCCACAGCTGCTGGGTCTCAGGAAATTTTCATTAAGAGGAAGATTAAGGCATCTTCATGGACTGTGAGCAGAACAAAATCATTAATAACTAAGCTCTTCGTACACTATGAGACAGCGTTCTCAGTGGGGGTTAATTGGGCTTGCTTGTTTGCAACCACTTTGAGCAGAAAAATAGCCGTTTTTACAGTGAAGATTTGCCCTGTGAATGCCCAGGCACTGATGAATAAAAATAGTAATGATAATGCCAGAGCCATCAGCAATAACAACGATGTCCAGACCTCCACGTACTACATCCATTTCTGGTTCGTCCTCACCAGACCCTGCGAGGTAGATTGAGAAACTGAGGCTCAGAGTTGTTACATAATCCGTCCCAGGTCTCCTGGCTATGGAGAATGAGTTGGGATTTAGCTTGAAAACCCAGATTCATTTTCTCGTGACTCACCGCCTCTTGTCGCCTCTCTTTTGAAAGGCAGAGGGCTCTCCGGTCACATCCAGCCTGCAGGTGGATTTTCTTTGGTTTGCACAGTGTGTTAAGAGGCCTTTTTATAACGTTAGAATCCAGGTTTCCAGCTTCTCTTTGAAAATGCAAAGATGTGATAGCAAGGAGCCTACTTTGCTCCCTGGTAGCATATGAGTGCTCTCTCTTTAGATGGACGTGACCTTGGCTTGCCATGATCTCTGACATTCTTGTTGCCGTCAAGGATCTCTTCAAGTATTTAGGTGACCTGTCAGGTACTGGAAGTGATTGGAGTTTGTAAATCCTGAATGAGCATTCTCGTCTCTCAAAACAAAAAAAGTGATTTAAAAAAACCAGTAAGCGTCTGTAATAGTAGCTATGGTTTTAAAAGCATGGACAGCGCCAGGCCAGTGTTTTTACATCCTTCTTGTCTTGGACTTATAGCAATCCTAGGAGACGGTGCAAATATGTATACCTGTTTTAATCGATAAGGAAACTTGAGTTTCAGGGTTAAACAATTTGCCCGAGGTCCTACAGCCAGCAAGTCCATGGTATTCCAACCTTGTTTGACTGCAGAATTCTGTGTCTGGACCAGGACTTTTCAGACTTGGCTTGCATGTGAATTCCCAAGGCATCTTATTCAAATGCAGATTCTGATTGAACAGGCTGGAGGCCCCGGCCTAAGGTTCTGCATTTCTCACAAGCTCCCAGGTGATGCTGACACTGTTGGTCCAAGGACCACACTTTGAAGAGCAGTGGTCTCGACCAGGGGTTGGAAAGTAAGTCCTGCCGGCCGATCTGACCCTTCACCTGTTTTGTATGGCTCGTAAGACATACGTGGTTTTAACATTTTTTAATGGTTGGAAAAAAAATGAAGGCTATTTCATGACATAGGAAAAATGATACGCAAGTCAGACTTGAGTGCCCATAAATAAAGAGCTCTCTGAACAAACTTACACACATCTATCTGTTCACGGACTGTCTATGGCTGCTTTCTTGATACAATGGTAGAGTTCAATATTTGTAACAGATCGTATGGCCTTCAAAGCCAACTGTCTGGCCCTTGATGGAAAATGTTTGCCAGTCACTGGCCTCTACCCCTGTCTAGGGGAATATGCAAGTAGCTTCTCTGGGTTTTAGAAGAAAGGCATCTGAGAACCTTTCCGAATCAGGGCTAGAGGAAACTTCCCCTCCACCCTGGATGAGATTGGTGCAGAAATCAAAGACAACCAGAGAACCAGGGAATAGACCAAAGCCATTTCTAAAGGGCACGTGGAGATGAGGCTTGCAAGACCAGATCAATGAACCGCCAGTGGATTCTAAGCTCCTTGTAATCCCTTTAACGTTTCAGCTTTGCTGATAAATGTAGATTCGACCCGAGCATTAAAAGGCGGGCTTTCGGAACAAGCCTCCTGGAGCTGCACTTTCATGAGCAGCTGATGTGGAAAGCCCAGAGCCTTGGTAGCGTTGTGAGGTGGTTTTAATTATGCAGAGCGGTTTGTCTCTGGACAACCGGCGGCCTCTCCAGGCAGGATACTTGGGCCCCATGCAGCCGCCCCAGAGGCGGTGCTCACTGGGTCAGCCAAGACTGCCTTGAAAAGCATCTTGGTTACCCTGGCAATTGTGTTGATTGATGATTAGGGTGGTGATCTGGGGAGACTCCGGCCTGGTTTCCTTTAGTGGATTGTAATTTGGCTAAGAAATGGGTTCCCACTGATTATTTTGCTTGGGGAGGAAAAATATGCTGTCTCGGCCAGTTGATGTGCCAAGAAAAGGGGGGAAAAAAGGCGATCGTGTGTGTGTGTTTGTATGTGTGTTTGCCCCCAAGACTTTTGCCTGGAATCTTCAAAGCAGGGAAGGATACTTAGCCCAGAACCTTGCTGTTTGGCTCACCTTATGTTATTGGCATTTGATGACATGCTTGTTGGAAACCGAAACACCTTAGTAGGATTTTTCTCTTGAGGAAACCTATTAGTTTATCCCGAGATATTATTATTGTCTCTCATTTCAAAATAAGGCATGGTTGTTATAAAGTATTTTTTTTTTAAATCACACGCTCGCACACATGTACACATATAAAACTTACATAGCACAGAGAAGAAGACCTTTAATTGACTTTTGAGATCAGGGGTCAGCGAACTACAGCCAGTGGGACAAAATCAGGCTGCTGCCTGTTTTTTGTATAGCCTGCTCTCTAAGAATAGTTTTCATAGTTTCAAGTGGTTGGGGGAAAAAAAGAATAACATTTTGTGGCACATAAAAATTATATGAAATTACAATTTTAAGTCCATAAATAGAGTTTCAGTGGAACACAGCCATGCCCATTCGTTTAGTATCCTCTCTGGTGGCCTTTGCAATAGTAGAATTGAGTAGTTGAGATGGTCCTCGTGGTCCAGGAAACCGAAAGTGTTTGCTACCTGGCCCTGTTCAGAAAGTTTGCTGACCCCACAGCTAGAGCTCTGTTGCTTATGGCTTGCTTTTTATTTTCTCAGATTCGTTCAAATTATTATGTGTTAATAAGATTTTACAGAGAATAGGGGCGCCTGGGTGGCGCAGTCGGTTAAGCGTCCGACTTCAGCCAGGTCACGATCTCGCGGTCCGTGAGTTCGAGCCCCGCGTCGGGCTCTGGGCTGATGGCTCGGAGCCTGGAGCCTGTTTCCGATTCTCTGTCTCCCTCTCTCTCTGCCCCTCCCCCGTTCATGCTTTGTCTCTCTCTGTCCCAAAAATAAATAAACGTTGAAAAAAAAAATTTAAAATAAAAAAAAAAAGATTTTACAGAGAATATACATTCTCTATGGTCTTTTATAGCATACTTTTTGTTCATGATAAATATTTTTGGGGACATCTTTGCATGTCATTATATAAAGAGCGCAAAGATCGAATACATTTCTTAGCTCTTAGAATCCAGGGTATGTGTTATCACTGAATTAAAACTTTTCTGTTCAAGGCTGCTTTGGTTGTTTTTCCATCGTTGCTGATTATATACTATATGATAATAGCTTTTCTTCTGCTTCAACATAGTTATGTGGAGCTCTTATCAAACTGTCCTCCAAATGGCTGGTGCCAAGTTCCACCCCTGCCATTGAAAAAATTTGTGTATATTTATGTGTTCTTTGGGCTGAAACTTTGAAACATCTCAGCTTGCACAGCAACCTTGTAATTAATCCTTGTTTAATCACCCTGAGTGACAATTTGTACCCGATGGATAGTGAGGAAACACAGAGCAAGTTGGTGTCAGTCATTTGGTTTTTCAAAATAAATCTCATTTGTCTTTAATCCTGAAGGTGGTACTCACGTTCTGTTGAAAGGTTGTCATTCATCCTGAAGCTTGTGTTGGTTAAGGTCAGTGGGATGAAGGGGAGGGAGGAGGGGACCTAATAAATGTGTTATTTTGTGGTCTGTCGGTTCAAAAAACTGGAAGGTTATCCTTTATCTCTGCCATTAATGACTACCCCAGAGGGAGTTCCCTATGGACAGAGAGAGCATTCCCTCAAGGGAATGAGTCCCACATCATTGAGCATTTTGAGATCAAAGGGATTCTACCTGCCTTGTGTATGGGAGGGCCGTAGGGGGTGATCTCTGGGGAGAAACGTGTACTTTGAGATAGTGTCATAAAAACTTCTGTGAAGCTTATAAGGGCTTCTTTGGGAGTAGTATAGCTGAGTGGTTAAAGGGATAGGCTTTGATGACATTTGGCTGGAATTATAATCTTGGTTCCGCCTTTTACTAGCTAAGAATCCTTGAAAATGTGACTTAACCTGTTTGGAGCCTTTCTTGGTTTTCTCATCTGAAAAGTGGGATAATATCACATACTCTTACAAGGTTGTCTTAATGAAATTGTCATGAGGATTGCATGGGGTAAAGCACGTAACGTGCCTCATTGTGTGTGGTATTTAACATGGGCTCCACATGTTTGTGGTTGAAAGAAAGAGGAGCAGAAACAGGATTGGATAAGGAGCAAGAAGGTGTGGGTTCATGGCCCTGGAAATTGGAGATTGAGTGACCGAGAATAAGTCACTTCCCCCACCATGAATCGCGTGCTTCGTTTGTTAAATGTGACGCGTGATCATTAAATATCATGCGTGATGATTCCCGTTTTAAGAACTTCTGTCACAAGAGGTGGAGTCTCCTTCACACACACAGGCACACGCACCCCACCGCCACCGACCACGTGGGAGTTCAGGTTCAAAAGGAATGAGAATTCCGGAAGGAATAGCAGATTCACATTGCGCATCGCACACTTAGCTGGAGACATACACACTTCAGATGAAATGGAGTTGAGTAAAATGGGGCCCTATACCCTCACCATCTATTTGCTTAAATGAGGTGTTCATAGGATGTTTGTTAAAACAACTTGCAAACCGTCACACGAAGATAACATTTAAATTTTGCTCCCGGGGTCAGTATGTAGAGAGGGGCCTTTTTTGTGCCTCGCGCCCACCAACTGCACCATGAAAATTCATGTCCAAGATGAAAACCATTCATCATCAAGGAAATGCTTAATCCTTGTAACTCAAGCCTGCTTAAGAAGTGTCAGTTTTTGTGGCTTCTGGTGTGCCACAGGAGACACTTTGACCTGTATGATCATTATGCAGAAGCTCCCTTTTGTAAGGCATGAGAAACAAGGATATTTATTCAATGTTTGAACCCAAGATCCTACCCTGGAAACTCCCGAGATACGATCTGGCCTATACCTGTATTTTGTTGACATGGTACCAGCTTTATTTTATTTTTTTATTTTTTTTTTAAATTTTTTTTCAACATTTGTTTATTTTTGGGACAGAGAGAGACAGAGCATGAACGGGGGAGGGCCAGAGAGAGAGGGAGACACAGAATCGGAAACAGGCTCCAGGCTCTGAGCCATCAGCCCAGAGCCCGACGCGGGGCTCGAACTCACGGACCGCGAGATCGTGACCTGGCTGAAGTCGGACGCCTAACCGACTGCGCCACCCAGGCGCCCCTTCATGGTACCAGCTTTAAAATTTTCAGGAGTTGCCAACTTTTGACATTTTGTGTAAGAAATCAGATTTGGGTTTTTCTCTGGAACAGTGAGAATTTCTGACAATTCTGGGCTCATATTCCTCCCTTCCTTTCTGGTGGGAACACATGTGTTTCACTTTTCTGCAGTCCCCACCAGTCTCTCTTGTGTTACACCTGGCCTGCCTCACTCATTGACATCGCTGGCTGGTTGCTATAGATCTCTCATTTTGTGCTACTAATTTGGAGAAGCAAGTGGGCCGTTATGCACGACTGGAAGGCGGGTAAGAATGGAAGAATGGAATAAAGTCGCCCCTTGGCAGGGGTAAATGCGCTGAGCAGGTTGCCTAAGTAGCGAAATTTTCTGTCTGGGAGATGCTCTTTGGAAGGAGCCCACACTGTTGAGGGTCTGCTCTGTGCTTGGCTTCTTTCGTGCAGTGGCCCATGGCCCCCTTAGAACAATTTTCTGAGGCACGTATTTTATCTGCCACTTGGTAAATAGGTGAGACCAAAGGAGGTTAGGTAACATGCCCTAGGCCACCTGGGCAGTAAGTAGTGGGGTCAAGATCGCAAGGTCTACAACTGAGAGAGGGTGTTCAGCTCAGGCATTTTGACTCTTGTCTAAATATCAAACTGTACCTTGGGGAAAGCACTCCTATTCTCAGTGGTCTGGGGAGGAGGTCAGACTGTTGTCTACCCTGAACAAAATGTCTGAAGAGCGCTGGGCTCGTTGGTTTATTTGTGGATCCAGTCTTAAAGGTGAAACTCTTATAAAATCAAGGGGTGTGCTCTTGAACTTACTCGGGTGTCTGAAGGGTGAGAGATTGGCTTCTTGCAGTTTCCCCATCAGATCTGCATACACTGAAGGGGGCTCCACTCAGCTTGTTGGCAGCTTTGCTGTTCAGTTGGGCGGTCTGGGGCGCTTGTGAAAGGCAGGGGTCTGCAGAATGCCATTTGCATGTTTCCCAGAGGAGACCTCCATAGGAGAGGTCGAGAGAGATTACAGAGCATCCCCTCTGCAGCCAGCTTGAAGTCCACAAGCTAAAAATAAACACAATCTCCAGATTTTGGACCTGTGCTTTGGAGCTTACGGTCCCCAGCGTTTTACAGATCATGACACCACGATACAAAACAGATAGCAAGCACATTTGACGGCTGGGAGGCATTTAATGAGAGGCTTATTTGATTTTATGTTTGGTAAATTACTTGGGGATGCAGAAATTGCTTTCACAATTCTTAAAAACTGGCTCATTATGAATACGGGTAACATCCAGACCGGGTCCTCCAAGTTGAGTGCTGAGGAATTAGGCCTCCCGGGGGCTTATTATAAGAATGCAGGTGCTTTCTTTCTTCAACGACACTATGAAATTACTCTGATAATATAATTTCTCAAAGTCTTTTCTTCCACAGTCAGGCACCCAGGAGCACACTCCTGTCATTTGCATCCTCGATAACTTGGCCTTCAGAGCTTCTCCAGTGACTTACTGAGTTGTTTGCAAGTTACAGTGGCAGTTTCCTTTCATCTTTGTGAAGCCCCAGATTTGGAGGCAATAGAGGACAGGAATGTCTCCGTCCTCTTGGGTCTGGGATTATCTGAATTCAAAGGGAAGGACATGTAAATGGGTTTCCCTGGGTTCTGGGAGGTGGGACGGCTTACTAGATGTATCCACCTGCGAGGGATTTTGGAAAATTTTGTTCTTTAACTTTCAAAATCCTGGTGACATCAGCATTTTAAGGCAGGTTTATTTCTTATTTTTCAAGTAATTCCGATCAAACTGTTGGATGATACGGGTAGCATTAGGGTGTGATTTCCTTGTAGTGGGTTTTTTATGTAGAGTTTTACATAATGGTATTAGTTTGCTCCAGCTGCCAAAACAAATTAATACAAACTAGGTGGCTTCAAGGAACAGAACATATTCTTTTACAGTTCTGAAGGCTAGAAGTTCAAGAACAAGGTGTCAGGACTGTTGCTTCTCTCTGCAGGCTCTGAGGGAAAATCCACTCCATGCATCTGTCTTAGCTTCCTGTGGCTCTTGGCAGTCCGTGGCATTTTTGGCTTAGAGATGTCCCTGCCATCTCTGCTTCTATCATCAGGTGGCGTTTCCTCTTATGTCTGTGTCCCTTTCCCTTCTTATAAGGCCTTGTCATTGGATTTGGGACCACCCTCATCCCGGATGATCGCATCTCAGGGTCCTTAACATAGTTACATCTGCAAAGACCCCTTTCCAAAATAAAATCAAATTTAGAGATGTTAAGTGGATGTATCTATTGGGGAACCACTGTTCAACCCATTATGATAATAATAATCATGGTAGTAAAGCAGATACTATTTTGGATTCTTCAGCAGTGCACCCGGCTAGGGCTTTCTAAATGTGTTATCTGGAAAAGTACAGTAGTGCTGGAGGGCTGGGTGTTGACTTTGGGGCACCTTTGTAGGGAATACCCCTTTTGAGTACCCCTTTTGTCTTTTCTAGGCGCGGTTAAATGCTTGCAACAGGCAGGGATTGTACAAACAGCTATCAGTGAATGGAATTTGCTGCCCATATTGATTAATTCAGCAGTCTGAATCAGTTGACCCCCAGGTCACCCTATGAAGTTCATCCATCTTGTTGTAGCTTTTGTTGGGCTTTGCCAGGGAGATGTACAAGAAATGAACTGGTAGTGTGTGGATGGGTTATTTGTGGGAAGAACTCTTGGCCCCGGGGCTTTCAATTAATGTCTAGGTTATTTAATTGATTCTCTTTCAAAGGGGGAAAAGATGGGCTCCCTTAGCAAAGAAAAATCTTTATAATCCCGGAAATAGATCCCATCTCCACAAAGTCCTGCCAGGAGTAAGTTACTCCACTCCCCGGCTCCTCCCACTCCTCTGTAAACACAACCAGAAAAAGTAGAACATTAATTGCATGTCCCTACTCCCTTATTTCTGTTCTGTTAAATTCGGCGTGAATGGATCTAGGCTTTTCAGAATAAATGAGCTGAAATAAAATGAAAGCAAATTCTGATTTTTCCAATTATCATTATCACATGAGCTATCAATTGACCATTTACACAGTGCGATGGGTATCCTGTTCTAAGCACATGTCTTATATCCTTACATATAATTCTTTAAACCCTTTATGAGATAGACACCGTGATCCACAGTAGTTTCGTGAGAAGACCCGGGTGCTGCGTGTTGAAGTTACTTCCCCGAGGTCCCACAGCTAGTTAGTATTGAAACCAAGGTTAGAACTTATGACTCTGACTGTGGAATGGGCTTTGAGCACCATATTCTTTGCCTGGCTCCAGAGTGATCTTAGAGATTCTAAGCAGTGGTGGGAGTGTCCCCTTCCCGCCCAGAGTTTCCCATTGATTAGCTCTCCGTTGGTGCTTAGAACTTACATCTAGTAAATTAGGTGCTACTTACTGCTGCTGCTGGTCCAGAGAACATAGTTGGCGAACCACTACAGCCCAGCCCTCCAGGACTTACTATCGCATTGGGGAAGAACAGGTAAACATAATTTAAATAACTTGTCCACATTAGCAGTCTCTGAGCTTTCTTCACACGAAGTAGTTTAGATTACTGCTAAGTGATTGGTGTTGATGTTGAGGGTCAGGAGTTTAGATTGGAAAAAGAGTCCCTACCCCCCACTTAAGCGATAATATATTCTTGGCCTCCTCCTCCTCCTCCTCCCTGTCACGTAGAGGCCATGGAATGTAATAAAGTACTTTTCAAGCTCTTTCATCAGCAGCAAAGTAGAACCGGCCAAGGTCTGTGTCTGTGAAGATGACTAAAGATGAATGAGGTTCTAGCCCTGTGAGGTGGTGAAATAGATTGTAAGGCTACAGAAATGAAATAGTGTGTTGCTGGAATAGGAATGGGTCCTTGAGGGCAGCCAGGACACCTCCAAAACCAGACCCAAGCCTTTGTGCACCGTGGTGTGCAATAGAGGTGACCTGTAAAAGTAGTGGGGGAAAGATTTAATAAACTGTGCTAGGACAGGCAGCTTTCCGTCTAGAATTAAAAGAGATCCAAAACTTAAATTGAAAACAAAACTGAATTTTCTTGTGGATGAAAGCTTTTACAGATTTGGAAAGTAAAAGGCATACCTGAATTCAAATAATTTCTCTTTTTCTGTCCCCCACTCCATACCCTGTCGCCACACTGGCCACCTTTCTGGTCCCCGAACACAGTAGGCATACCTCCACCCCAAGACGTTTGCCCATGCTGGGACCTCCCCCAGATGTCCACACGATTTGTTTCTTGGCTTCCCTCTGGGCCACTCTTCCAGCATTTCCTTGGAGCAGCGTTCCCTGGCCATCCCGAATATTGTGTCATCCCTTCCCTTTTCCAGGCTGCTCTTAGGTTTTCACAGAGCACTTGCCACTACCTTCCATTGTGTTACGTTTTCATTGGATTGTCTGGATTTTGATCTGCTCTAGAATTAATTATTATAGTCTACACAAGATTTCAACGCCATAAGGATCTTTTTTGCCATGTCTTTCCATTCCCCAGCACCCAGAAGAATACCTGGTTATGTGTGGCAAAAATCCCGTTAGAATTTATTGACTAAATGAATGGGTGACAGGGAACCCAGAAGTCATAAAGGAAGATGACTTTCACATGAATAACTTAAAAATCGTCAATGGGGCGCCTGGGTGGCGCAGTCGGTTAAGCGTCCGACTTCAGCCAGGTCACGATCTCGCGGTCCGTGAGTTTGAGTCCCGCATCAGGCTCTGGGCTGATGGCTCGGAGCCTGGAGCCTGTTTCCGATTCTCTGTCTCCCTCTCTCTCTGCCCCTCCCCCGTTCATGCTCTGTCTCTCTCTGTCCCCAAAATAAATAAAAAACGTTGAAAAAAAAATTAAAAAAAAATCGTCAAAAGACAAATTGAGAAAATTATTTGTAGTGCGTGATATAGAGATCTAACTTTTCAAAATACAAAACCACTCTAAGTAGAAAAACATGACATGACTCCATAGAAAGTTGGACAGAGGATGTCATTAGGCAGACGTGTGAGAAAGTATTTTGTTTCTTAATGGCGTTAGCATTTCTCATGTCTCTGTTTATTTGTGAGTCCAGTATAAATAGGTGTTAGAAAATAGATTTGTGTAGAATGGCGAAGTTTGTGTTCCATGAACTACAGCATCTGTTTTCCTAGGAATTATTAAAATAGTATGCATACGCCTGTGTTTTGAGCTAAGCTTTGTTCACGTCTGTCGAGAAGATAAAAAGACCTCTTAAGATTCCTTAGGATTTGGCATTGTCCATGGGTGTAAGCAAGATCCGTAGCTGTGATCGTGGGATCCAAGAGATGCCAGGAAAACAATGACTATAAAACTACAGCAAAAATTCACATCTACATCTAGGAAATGTGGACATCTGGCCACCCAGGGCTGCCTTTCTGTTTTCTTGTCGCAGTACCTTGGAACGGCTGCCACTGGCACTTAGTGGTTTGGACACAGGGATGTTCAACATTGTGCAGCCTGAGAGACTGGGCCGTCGCAGTGAGGGTCTCCCTGCCCCAAAGCCAGTGGCATTCTCACCCAGTGAGAAGTAATGCAAAGTGTTGCAAGCAGCAGATGCCTTGGGGAAGTGCCGCGTATACCTCTGATACTTGGAAACTCGCTGACATTCTCTGGATCTCAGTTTCCCTCACGTTGAGATTGAGGCACATAGATGATAGAATCAGGAAGGGCCCTGCCACCATTAACCCACGGTGACAGCGTTACTAGGCTTTCCTGCTGAAATGGCCAACTGAGGAGATTTTGGCAAGAAGAAATTGAAGAGGAGTTCTTCGCTCAATCCCCTTGCTGGATAAACCAAACCAAACTCTGATCCCTGTAGATATGGTGTAGAGTTGTATATTACCAGGAGTGAATGTGTTTGTTCTTAAATCTATTCATGCGTGTTACACTTGGGACTGTAGATACATATGCTAACTTCATAAGTCTATGAAATATGGATGTAAACAGAAATGAGTTGTTATTTCTATGAAAATGAAGCTGAATGCTTGGAAATGACCCAATGATGAATACTAAAAACAACCCGGTTGAATTAAGTTTTGGGAAAAATGAGTCTGAAAGACGGAATGAGGCAGAAATGGTAAAAGGACATGGATTTTTTTTTTGGACATCTTTAAGTTGTGCCATGGCTCTAAAAATAACCAAACGGGAATTTGAAGAAGATGCATTATAGGTTTGTTTGATATGTAACTCTGGTAAACCCATATTCAAAATCTCCTTTCTCCCTATAAATTGAATGTATGGCTATGTATTTCAAGAAAAAAAATTAAGATATGTATATATCATTATTTTGCGATTTCTCAACGTGATAGATGCTGCTGGTTGTCCCTACATCCATTACCTTCTTCCTTAGAGATAAAAACTTTAAAAAAAATTTTTCTTTATGTGTGTTTATTTTTGAGAAAGAGTGCGTGAGCAGGGGAGGAGCAGAGAGAGAGGGAGATACACGATCCAAAGCAGGCTCCAGGCTCTAAGCTCTGTCAGCACAGAGCCCAACGGGGGGCTTGAACTCATGAACCATGAGATCATGACCCAAGCTGAAGTCACATGCTTAACCAACTGAGCCACTCAGGTGACCCCTGGAGATGAAACCTTTAAGATATTGTCTGACATAGAGCCTGAGTGTTAAGACAGTATTTCCCAGCCCTCCTCCCTCCTAGGGGTTGCCATTTGACTAAGTTCTATTCAAAGGCTTAGAAGTTAAATAGTAAGTGCAACTTATGGGAGGTATACCTTTCAAGGGAAGGCATGTATCCCTGCTCCCTGCCCGCTGGAATGTGGATGTGACCGTTAGAGCTCAAGCAGTTAAATTGGACCATGACGTGGAAGCCCATGTTGAGGGAAACAGAACAAGACAGGCATTACCTGGGTTCCTGGTGCCCATAGAGGCACCATCGTAGCCTTGGATCACATAACTCCGTGCCGTATTTACGTGCCAGAGAAATTAGTTTTTATCTTGTTTAGGCCTTTACTGTTGTCGATTTCAGTCAACCACAGCCTAATTTCTTGCCACCTGGTTGGACTACAGATGTTGGTCATGTTGGATAAAAGGTTCTAATATCTTAGCTACTGCCCAAGGGTCAAAAATTAGTTTAGACTACTTTTGAAGGATTTAGAGCTGTCATTTCTAGCAATAGGATATGCACTGTGTTCTCAATGATGGAGGATCCAAAATCGTGGTTTTAATTTTGGGAGTGCTTGCTAAGGGCAGGTGTGCTATTCCAGAATACATTGTTCTGAGGTAGAGATGACTTCATCTGAAACCTTCAGGTTTCATAAGTTACGAGAGTAAATTCAATTACACATGGTTATAATAAGTACTAAAGCGAGAGTATTTCCTTCCCCTATAGTTCAACTTCTCTGTGAATCTGCGCCATTATCTATCGAGGAATAACCTGGAACATTTCAGGAATGTCCTCATATAGCACTGATTTCACCCTCTGAAAAAGTGCATATTCCATCTTGGTATGCATTTAGAACTGCTTATTTTAGGATTAAAGGGTATAGAATGAAGGGATACGATTAATCCCTTTGATAGCCCCTATCATTTTACCAGCAGACTAGGCAGAGAGCCTGGGTTCACATTACATACGTGGAGAAGTATGCCACAGTGCTACTGTGAAACCTTACCGCCTTTGTGTGAACAGAAAACGGCATGTGCCTTTTTAACCTCTTAATTCAATAATCACCATTCAAAAACTTTGCTTGCTGGAAAGTCTGCCTTGTTGCCTATATGGTAGGATCGTTTCTTGTGAAAGGCTTTAAGCTGGAATTGCCTTTTTGATGGACGTTCCTGACCAGCTTCTCCAAATTATCTGGGAAGAGTGTTAAATTGGTAATAAAAACATGAGAAAAAATGGGATGACATTTTGCGGTCAAGTTTGATTTATAAAACACATTGGGAAGTAAAAGCATACAGGGAATTTATTCACTCTAGAAAATTGGTTTGGGTGCCTGGGTGGCTCAGTTGGTTAAGCTTCGGACTTTTGATTTAGGCTCAGGTCATGATCTTGCGGTTCGTGGGACTGAGCCCCCTGTTGGGCTCTGCGTTGACAGGGTGGAACCTTATGTGGAATTCTCTCTCTCCCTCTCTCTCTGCCCTTCCCCTACTTGTGTGCGCATGTATGCTCTCTCTCTCTCTCTCTCTCAAAATAACTTAAAAAAAAAGAATTTATTATGTGCCTACTGTGGCCTCACATGCCATGAAATACAGTAATAATTGTATCAAAATTATATATTTTGAATTAGTTGGATGTCCTTCCTTGATGCATATATATATGTATATATATATGTAGGTATGCATATATTTTATGGATATGTCCTTATGAATATACATGTGTGTATGTGTACATAACTTTTGCTTTTTAACACAGATGGTGGCATACCATAACTACTTCCTCTTTGTCATTCAACAATAGATCTTGGAGAGCTTTTAGTATCAGTATACATAAATAATGTTTAAAAAGAAAAAAAGACTTAAAAAGCCCCGTTGTATAGATGTACCATGATTTATTTTTATCAGTTCTCCCCTGATGATCATTAAGGGTGTTTAAAAATGTCTGGTTATTGTGAACGTTCCTTTAGCAGACGTTCTTATCTGTGGATCATGGTTGCCTTTATACATGAAAATACCTATTGGATACATTTATAGAAGTGGAATCACTGAATCAAAGGGTATGCTCATTTCATTTAGATACATATTGTCAGAAGGGAAAAAGTTGGCTTTTGAAGATGTGTCTATCTGTGTGTGTGAGGGTAGAAGACTGATTTCCAATGGCTAAGCATTTAAGTTCAACAAACTTTTTGGAATGCCAATTAAAAACTTCTTTTTTATGGTGCTAAAGCATACTCAACTGGAATGCCATTTGTATTCATTACTTTGATTTGCCAACCTCAAGGTTTTGGAAAACCACTACACGGGATTTAACGTCACTGGACTGAGATAGGAGCTACTGAGTATTTTCCTCCTCTTAGAGTCTCTGCAGGAAGACAAGGGCGGATATACTGCCAGCAGTCAGCCACTGATCATGCCCACCGGACAGTACTGAATGTTCGGTTCATCGTAATGGAAGTTCACATTCTGCCCCAAGGTTGGGTGGGAGGAGGCAGTGGACTGGGAAATCATGATTTCGGCGCTTCTCTGTTCTGCCTCTAATTTTACTTCATCTCATCTCTGGGTCTCGGTTGACACATTTGTAAATATCAAGGGATTGAGCAAATACGCGAAGGAAGCCCCTTTGGCACCTGCTCCCCATCACACCCTCCAGAAATGTTTTATAAATTCAGCCTTGAACCCAGTTTGAAAATCGCAGGTTAAATGTACCTGGAAGCCTTGTCTTCTGTCTCCGCCGTATCCCCACTCCCCTCCCGACCACTGTTCTTGTCTCAGCGGCTGCCCTTGCCCCCAGCAGCTCTCCCCCACATCCACCTTTTCACCCCACTAATCGATTTTCCACACAGCACTCAGATACGAAGCAGTAGTTCTTATGAAATATTGAGCAGAGACAAACATACTGATAAAATATGTATAAGGCTTAAACAATAGCAGCCCAGCGGGTGCCCGTGAATGTGCCACCTGGCTTTAGAAAAAAGAACCTTGTCACTATCTTTTCTGATTCCATCCTCTCCCCTCACCCCTTCCACCGAGAGGCAACCGTTCTCCTGAATTAGGAGTTTATCATCTCTTTGCTTTGCTTAGGAGTTTTGCCCCACGTCTGTCTCCCTGATAGCATTTTGCTTCCTTCTGCAGTTGTTCTTTGGGATAAATGTGCAAGAGCTTCCCTGAAGCAGGTACCCAGGAGTGGCCTTGCCGGGTCACTGGTGTGCTCCCCGGGGGACTTTGGTAGATAAGGACGATGTTGTTTTCCTGAAGATGTTTGTTTCAGTTGACGCTCTCATCGGTGGGTAAGGCGCTCGTGTTCCTCCTTGCCCACACTCGACTTTGTCCAGTCTCTCCTTAGTCCTTGTTTGCTCTGCCTGGAATGTTCCTTCTCGTCTCTCCTGGCACTGGGTGCTCCTCCTCTCGACTCTAGCTCTCAGGTTAAATGTCACCCTTTTCCAAACACTCCTCCCACCACACGCCCCTTTGTCCCAAGTCTGTAAGCTCTAGGAGGGTGGGACCCACATTGGCCGGTTTGTCACTGCGTTCTCCCAGGGCCCAGCACAGTGCCGGGCACATCGTAGGTGCTCAGTACATAGTCGGTATGATGAATAAGTGGCTGAGTGAGTCAGGTCCTTTCCTGGCCCCTTGGTCCAGTGACAGGAAATAAGGATACGAGAAAGTTAAAGGGAACCTACTTTATGTTTGCGTCTGCTTTAAGGCAGTTTTGTGATGGAGATGATATCTGAAGACCTTCTTGGCAGGCATGTAGATGGTATGTGACTCTGGTAGAGCAGAACATTTCTAACCAGCTACTGAAAATGATGTCTGAAATAATAGGATACACAGAGCATAAGTAAGTGGGAGTTTTATGCTTGCCTTCAAAGGAAGAAAGGTGAGTGGAGGTGCTCTTGGTGTGCGGAATTAACCTGTATTGCAGCTAGCGTTATGTGCACCCGAAAAAGAGTAAGTGATCCCAGATGACAGGCCTGGGCATGTTTTACTCAAGCGCCCAGATTCCCATTGCGGACATCCAAATGTACTGGTGGGCGTTTATTTTCTTTCTTTATCTTTAAATTGTTTTCTTGTTAACATTTATTTATTTTTGAGAGAGAGAGAGAGAGAAAGAGAGAGAGAGACAGTGAGAGCAGGGGAGGAGCAGAGAGAGAGGGAGACACAGAATCCGAAGCAGGCTCCGGGCTCTGAGCGGTCAGCACAGAGCCTGACACAGGGCTCATACCCGTGAGCCGTGGCATCATGACCTGAGCCGAGGTTGGACGTTTAACTGACCGAGCCACCCAGGCGACCCGGCATTTGCTTTTCTGCCTGCACTCATGGAACTGGATTCTTTCACTTCTTCGTAGTAGCACGAGGCCTCTGAAATGAGCGTGTTGGAAGCTGGGCGGTGTAGCTGCAGTCCTAGGCACGCTGCGGAGGGGGTGGCGGCCTGCCGTTGTTGAAAATTAAGGTAAGGAAGTGCCCAGAGTGATGACCATAAAGAATGAAATCCATGACACGGAGTTACTCGGCTGGCAAAGCCCTTTCTCACACAGAGTCTTATCAAGTTGAAATGGGAGGAAGGAAACATGTGCCCAGCATTCCTGAGAAATCCCAGCAACGGGGATGCTGCACAGGGGTGTTGATAATAGGCTCCAGTGGGAATCTCAGTTGGCTCATTGACCGGCTCTGTAAACTTGGGCATGTGACCTAGCTTCTCTGTGCCTCAGTTTTCTCATCTGTAACATGGGAATAGCAATACTCTGTCACATAATAGGTTTCCTTCCAGTGCAGAATAAGTGATATAAGGAAGGTAAACCATTTGGCTTAGTGACTAACACATAGGAAGTTTTTGATTTTTTTTTTTCTTTTAAAGAATTATCTTTCTTTTATACATAAGCGGGCAGGGGCTGTATAAGAGAGGTTGACTTACTGGAGTATGTATTTGGAAGGGGCTCAGAACCCAGATCTGGGAGTGTTGACCACTGTTCTCTGGACTCCCTACTCTCTTGAGATTAGCTAAGATACCTTAAGCCTTTCTTAATTAAACTGTTGGTGGGAAGGGACTACTCTTCTTTTTAAGGAGATTTTGTAAGTCCTTTTTTGCTTTAATACTTTTTTTTTTTTTGCTTCAATATATTTCTTAATCAGTTATGACTTAAACCGCGAGGATTAAAACTAAGGAATTGGCAGTAGGCTACAGGTACAAATGACTTTGAAGATTTGTTAAAAATGAAGTAAGAAGAAAAGAGAGGCTAAGGAGAACTGTCAGCATCGGCCGCCAGACCACCTCCTTGTCAGGGAAGGAGGCTTTGAGGGCTTCTCTGTGGCCCTGGCTTGCTCGCTGACCTGGGGAGGCCCTCTCTACCTCTGTGGCCAAGAGGATGTGCCTTTTTTTGGGAAAAGTCAGCTCAGTGTGAAAAGGACAGGCAGGCTGACTTGTGATAATCAGTGACCCAGTGAGGTAGAAAAATCTTCCTCTAAAGCTGCTTACTTCCCATCAGCTCTTGAATGCCCCTGCGTCAGCCCTGGCCTGTGGCTGACATCCTTCTAGAACAGCGTTTCTTAACCTGGCCACCGCTGGATAAAATTCAGAGTGCCTCTGAACTTGGGTAGAGATAATTTTGCATCTTTTTTTTTCTAGTAACCCTTAGTTGAACGTCAGCATTTCCCTCAATTATGAAGATAACAAACCCCTGTAATTGCAATACCTGTGACTCTGGCCCCAATACAAATTCCAGATGTCTTCGTGTCACATGGTAATCGTGGAAGTCATCTTGAAATATCATTGACTTAGAAATTAGGCTGCTGAGAAATTATGGCAGTTATCAGACGTGCTGTTAGATTTTCACGTATCATATGTTAATAAGTATATTATCACCATTTTTACCAAACTTACATAGCATAGATAACTTACATACTCTATGACATATACTGTATCCTCAGTTATATAGTATGTAGATGGTATATACTAACATACAAGGATATAAAGTGTGGCCTCAAGTTTAAAAACTTTAATAACTAGATACTTTAATGTAAGCTAGTTTCCCTTACCGTCCATTACATTTCATTTTACATTATTCACGGGCTTCACCAGATGCCCCAGAGGACAGTAAGGCACAGAGAGATGAAGAATTCTGACACTTGTCTGGAGAGAGGAGATGGGGTCGGGGACACTGCCTCACATACTTTGTTGTTTCCCTTTAGGAGTCTGTGAACACAGTAGAACTGCTGGTTTGGGGAGGAAGTTTGGCTTTTTGTAACCATACCCTGTTTTTATTTATTTATTGTAAGTTTGTGTATTTTGAGACAGAGCACAAGTGCGTGAGCGGGGGAGGGGCAGAGAGAGAGGGCAGGGAGAGAAGCCCAAGCAGGCTCCGTGCTGTCAGCACGGAGCCCAGTGTGGGGCTCGAGCCCACAAACCGTGAGATCACTCCTGAGCCAAAACCAGGAGCCAGATGCTCAACCGACTGAGCCACCCAGGCGCCCCAGAGTAGTGTTTATTTTTAAATCAGACATTGCTTTTCACAATTGAGGGGCGTGTTGCTCTTCCTAGACTTGTCCCCTCCCTTAAGTGTCCTGTGAAGCGTCTTTTTGTCTGATTGGCTCAGGACCGGGTCAAAAGCAGAACCTCCAGAGGTGAATAAGAGCTTCGGTGTTTCTGCCTTTCCTCCTGCTCACTGAAGATCCCACTGCACGCACACGGTGTGCCCTTTGGCCCTTGTCTCCAGCCCTCATCCTGATCAGAGTTTGAAGAGGTGAGAAGGCAAAACCAGGGCATCCCCACGCGTCACCAAAAACACCTCCGGCAACCGCCACGTGCTGCGATCCATTGGCTTGCAAGAGGCCAGGCCTGGCGGTTCCCTGTTTTTCGCCCGGGAAGCACCGCTTCAGACATAGCTTCCCAAAGCCAGCCCCTCCTGGGCCCCTCCGTGCCTTCAGCCCAATCTGTCGCCCTTGCTTGGTGTCAGCTGTAGGTGGAGGTTCCGTTGGGGAAGCCTGGCTCTGGTCTCAGACCGCCCCAGTTCCCATTCTGGCGTCTGTCCTGGGCAGCTGTGTGTCTTTGGGCAAGTTAGTTAGCCTCTCTAGGCTAGTGAAGCCCGCATCTGTGACCTTTCTGGGCTTCACTTTGCGTTCCCGCATCTATGAACTCAGGATGGGAATAGTACTTCCCTTGTAGGGTTGTGAGAAAAATGAACTAAGTTAACGAGCAGTGCGTGCCTCGTGAGAAGCCCTTGGTTATGAGTTGGCTGTCGAAATTAGTGATTGTTGACTTATACCTTTGTTACCATTGGCTTATAAAAGAAGTCTGAATGAATATAATGGAGATAGGGAATTAGTATGGGGCAGCTGGGTGGCTCAGTCGGTTAAGCGTCCGACTCTGGATTTTGGCTCAGGTCATGATCTAGCCCCACGCTGGGTACTGTGCTGACCGTGCATGGTCTGCTTGGGGTTCTCTCTCTGTCTCAAAATAAGTAAATAAACGTTGAAAACAAAAAAAGGGGGGGTTGGTAAATACCAGGGAGGGCGTAAAGACAAGTGTCAAAATAGGACGATGGTCTCAGGGAAAGAGCTGAACTAGTGATTCCCATGGCAGATGGAGGTTGAGAGCTGGCAGGCCCACCGTGTCCGACTGTCCGTGGGATCCACATCTAAGGCTCGGGAAGGTGAAGCTGCGTGAGGAACACGAGAGGGGAGGCCGACAAGGTGGACGACACAGGGTCTGGGGGTGCTGGGCTGAGAGGTGGTGGGAGGAGCTAAGCTATCACAGGGAGAAGCAACAGGCGACCCGAAGAGGAGCCTGAAGGAGGATGGACGCCGAGGTGGAGCTGGAAGAGGCACAGGGGCTGGGGCTGAGGAGAAGGTCGGGGTTCCCGGTTGAAGGCACGGAACGTGGACTGGGACATGGCTACCCAAAGGGATGTAATGACTTCCCCAAGGGCTGTGCTTGCATGAAAATGGGTGTTTGGTAACTTTTTATTGAGGTACTACATGTATGGATAAAAGTGCACAAATCACACCTACGACTTGAACAGTTTCCCCAAACGGAACACTCAAGACCTAGATCAAGCAACAGCATCCCCCGCCTTTCCACCCTCAGGCTCCCGCAATGGCGTGTGCGCCATGCATCGGGAGACATGTAGAAGAATAGGTAGGGAAGGGTTGATCGCCCCATTGGGGACTTCCTCTCTTCATGCTGGAGTCCTGATGTGGGCACACATCCTGGCAGCACTGTTCCTTCAGTCCTCCCAACAGCCTCGCAAGGTAGGCGTCCATTTTACAGAGGGTAAACCTGAGCCTCAGAGGTCAGCTTTTGGCCGATCTCGTGCTGCTGGTCAATGTCAGAACCGGCATTCCAGTCCAGGTCTGTCCAAGCTCAAAAGCCAGTCCACATTGCTTAACTTGGCTCATCTCTACTGCTTCGCCTGTATGAGAGAACAAGAATATTTATTATTAAAAAAACAAAAAAAAGATATTGTTAAGGGATTTAACCCAGAAGAATTCTTGGAGGCTAATGTAGTTTTGTGAGGATCAATGATAATATCCCGATAAGCTTAGCAAAGTGCTTGGCACATATTGTCCCATAAATGCTAATTACCACACCTGATGAAGAGGTATTTAATAAATGTTACCTCTTGTTGTTGTTGTTAAGCCCCTAGGCTGCGAACCATTTGTTCAGACTTTGTTATTGAGAGTGTGTCTTTAATGTTATCTGGTAATGGCTACTCCTTGAAGGTAAAACATCTAATTGCACAGGCAAAGCTTTTTGACGATGATGCCTAATAAAAATGCAACTGACTCATTGCGCAGTTAATTCACTTGATTTTTGTTTTCTGCCTCTGTAAGATAGTCTGTGAATAGAGACCTGCATATTTTGTGTCTTGAAGATTGCGATTTTTTTTTTCTTGGCCTGGTATTCACACTTGTCCTTGCTACCTCAACATCAAAGGGGGGGGGGGGGGAGTGATATTTGAGAAAGTCATTTTAACATCATCCACTTAAAAAGAAAAGGCAAAACTCGCTGTAAGACATCTAATTTAGAATATTATGAAAGATTATCTCTGGAAAATGGTATGTGTTCATCCAAAAAAATTTAAAGCCTTATTACTTTCACTTGAACTGAAATATCAGTAGTGATTTTTAATTAGATTTTTTTTTTTTTTAACTTGCGAAGTTCCCAGGCTAGAATGAAAAAGGTCAGGATAGCTTCTGAAGAAAAAAAGATCTTTTTTATTCTTTGCATTGTATAATCATACTCTTTTTTCCTCCCCTTCTCAATAGCTGCCATTCTAAAAATAATCTTGTGTTGGTTTGTAAGCTTCCTCAGTTTGGCCTAGGATGATGGTTTTTTTTTTTTTTTTTTTGGAGATGTTATCACCGCATTAGGTTTCCAATGATAGTCTACATGAACTTGGGAGAATTCTCCTGGCAAAATCTCGTGAGGTCAGCCAGGGTAGATGTTTAACATTTCGGCAACTTATCTCCCTGTTTGTTTAGCATTTCTTAGCCTTTGAAGCTTCCCATAAATAGTCATGAAGTTATCACAGAGGAAATCCGCTAAGATGAATTGATGTTATTCCCAAACGCAGATCGAGTGCCAGATCCTGGCTGGTATTTCAGAAAGGTGGCGATGGGAACATTGTTGTCTGCCTTGTGGAAGGACCCCTTGGCGGCATAATAAACTGCCCCATTAGCGGTTTTCCTCTGACTAACCCTGTTGGACCTTCGATAAGCCTTTTGAATTTTGATTTCATCCTGTCACAGGGGAGTATGAATTAAGTAACAAACAAACAAAACTGTATCTCCAAACTATAGAGTTAACTTACCAGTGGCACGAATGCTTCTGCAAGGATGGGGGGAGGAAGTACCTCCAAAATAGGGCCACTAACACATGCGCACACCTCACTGCCACCATCAGGTACCTAAAGAATTCAGAACAGACAAATACATCAGACTCAGTGGACTGGATACTTGTCCTAATCACCTGCTTTGCTTTGACCGTAGAGGCTGCATGTTGGGTTGGTCTTCACTGAAACTCCTCTGACGCCACCACATCAGCTCTAGGAAATGATGATACTGGAGCTCTTGGTGGATGAAAAAGCACTAAAAAGGCCTTGGTGAGGGTCTTCCCTTTTCCCCTGATCCCTTGCCCCCTCTTGCAGCAGGGATGAGGACAGTGTGGGCCTGCGTCTGTGAGCCACTTCAGAATTAGAATCCCCGACTCAGTGACAGACTTGAAGTTGAGGGGTTGAAAGGAAAGAAAGGTTTCTGCATTCTGGGCGGTGTGGAATATCCCAAACAGGGAAGGCAGCATTCCCCAAACTGGGAAGAGGAGAACACATCTGGGCAGAAAAGGAAGAGGTTCAGGTTGGATTAGGATGGGGTTGAGTGGCCTGTAGGACATTCTTATGGAGAAGTTCTAGAAGCTTTATCTTAGACAGAGTCTTGTGAATAAATATGCTTAGGGCTTGAGATAAAGACACTAGTCACGAGTATTTAGGTACTTGATGGTGGTTAGTTGAAGCCATGGGAACAGCTTGACCAGGGGAAGGTATAGACACTGTACTGTAAGATAAAAAGAGTATAACTATTGGTGAGGTAAACTTGAAGAGTATAATTATTGTGTGTGGCTGCGATAACCCAGACCCCCCTTCCTCCCCAAGACAAAAGTTGGCTTAAATGAATTAGGAGTTTTATTTTTATTATGTGATGAGGAATAGTGACTTTGGGTCTTCGGGGTGGTAGGGCATCTTGGATGCTGTCATCTGAGACCCATGCTTCTCTCTCTCTGCTCATCCATTGTTAGCGTGTACTCTTGTCCTCAAGAGAACAAGATGGCTTTTCTTGCTCGCCTCCCCATTCCGTCACCCTGTACAATCACTATGTTTGAGGTAGGAAGAAAGGGGAAAGGAGAGGACAAGGCCCTGTTTCAACCGAATCACTGAATCATCTTTTTTCTCAGAAGATTCATCCATGACTCCAAAGCACATCTCATATGGTCACATGGCCATCCCTACCTGCATGGGAAGGTAGGAAATGTAGTTACTGAGTTTGTTTTATTGCCATCTTGAGTATAACATTACAGTGCTGTTGGCAAGGTACTATGGCCAAAGGGATGAATAAACAAATGAAGCAAACATTTGGCAGATATTTACTAAATGCCGGCTGTGTGCAGAATATGTAAGCATTCTTCCACAAGTGGCTTTCCCGTCTTTATTTTAGAGTCTTCTTCGAACTGGATCATGGCCTCCCCTGAGTAAACTGTAGAGTACTTACTGTGGGTCAAGGACTGGTCTAAGAACTTGACTTCCATTTTTGCATTGGTCTTCACCTACAGCCCTCTGGGACTGGCACTGTTACGTCCATTTTGTAGGCAGAAAAATTGAGGCATAGAGAGGTGAAGTCACTTATGTGGTGTCACATAGCGGGTGATACTATTTTCAGTATCTTGGGCCCTATATATACAATCCAAAGTCCTACCTTCTGCAAAGTCCCTTACTTTTTGGTGTGCATTTCTTTTATACCAGTTCATTTCCTGAGGTAACATAGATTGCTGCTTGAAGGCAAAGTGCTACTTATCTTAAAAAAAATTTTTTTTAATCTTTATTTTTATTTTTGAGAGAGAGAGAGAGAGAGAGAGCGCAAGTGCGAGCAGGGGAGGAGCAGAGAGAGGGAGACACAGGATCCAAATCAGGCTCCAGGCTCTGAGCCATCAGCACAGAGCCTGATGTGGGGCTCAAACTCAGGAACCGTGAGATCATGACCTGAGCTGGAGTCAGACGCTTAACCGACTGAGCCACCCTGGTACCCCAGAGTGCTACTTATCTTTTTAAAATCTCACCTAGGATTTACATTTTCTAAGAGAGTTTACATTTTAAGCGGCCCATTTTGTATGACAAATGGTGGATTCAAAGGAACATATCACCAAGAGTGGAGTTTTCACCTGCACCAACGTGGGAAGCACTTATGGAGACGTGGGTGGAGGGATTCCAGTGGAGAGAAGCCTGACCCTCTTGGCGAGATGGCGGCAGGTGAGTTCCTACTGGACCAACTAGTCCTTGTGAAAAAGAGTGAGAGAGATGGAAATACTTGAGATAAGTGTAGACATTTTACCTTCCGTTCTACTCATGTTGCTTAGGTCCAGTGTGAACAGGAGCGGGAGGACACAAGTCTCTTGTTGCTTGTAGGTTTCAGCTTCTGAATCCCTCTGGTAGTGTGGGCTACTTGCCAGGCTGGGTGAGATGCTAGTGTTTAAAGATAAATCTATTTTTTAATGCGTTGGTGCAAGCTGGTGACTTTGTCTAGTGTTCACCTAGAAGCAGCAGTGTCTGTTTGAACGCTGGCAGAAAACCGCCTAGCGTAGAACAGGAGAGGTGGAGATCGTTCTGCAAGACGGCACCTTTCTCAAACGTGTTGTGAAGAGTGATTTCCCTCTACCTCAAGGTTTGTCATCATTGACAGTATTCACATTTGGACTGGATAATTCTCCATTGTGTGTGTGTGGGGGGGGGGGGGGGGGGTGTCTTGTTTATTGTAGGATGTTTAGCAGCATCCCTGATCTGTATCCACTAGACGCCAGTTGTGGCGATCAAAAATGGCTTTGGCGATCACCACATGTTCCCTGAGGGGGTAAATCATCCCTAGTCCAGAACTCCTGCTCTCCTTGAGTTGACCTTGTGTGCTAACTTCAAAACCTAAGCTTACCTGTGATGTAACTCCACTCCATTTTTTTTCTAGCTTTGGTGAGATAAATTTGGTATGGGACCTTTCCAGCCCATATTTGTAAGACTCCTGTAATGCCGCCATGGATGAGGTGTTTGGGGCTTAGAGAAATACCATGCCATGACATTGGACTGAGACAAAAATCTAGCCATAACACACCATGGAATTATCTATCCATTACATATTTCTTGAGAGCCAGTCATGTGCAAGTCTCTGAGCTATAACACCCGTGCACAGCAGGATGAAGCATAGATGTCGTTCCTGCCCTCCCTAGAGCTTCTGTTCTACCTCTTTGTGCTCATGAAGCACGAAATATCAAATTAGAGATTTAGTGAAATTGGAGCATGCTCTACAGGGAAGGATAGGATGGCCTGAACCAGAAGTGATGTCTAATCATTTAATCTGAAAGATAAACAGGTGATAATGCCGGTAAGGGAGAAAGAGGCTCTTAGGCACAGGAAACGGTATGTGTAAAGGCCCTGAGGCAGGGAGGAGTATAACATATTTGATGTACTGAAAGCCAGGGTGGTTGATAAGCAGAAAATAAGGCAGAGAGTGAGAAAGATGAGGTGGAAGAGTGCCTGGGCAATACCCTCTTGGGGATTTAAGATTTTATCTTAAAAACAGGAGGAGGCCATTAATTTTACACAGGCGAGTGATACGTTTCCATTGGTACTTTAAAAGATAAATCCGCTGCTATCCAGAAGGCACAGGTTTCCCTCCAGACCTTGAGGGATTGATCTTGTCCCTTGCCGCTAGACCCTGATGGAGTCTTTTGAGGTCATCGTTGCCGTCCGTGCCTGCGCCCATCCTCCAATCACCCCAGTTTGTGGAACCTTTTAAAACTTTAAGTAAAAGAAGCAATTTCTGTCCATGTTCCCCCTTTGTTCTCCTTCTTTAAACAGTGATTGAAGCTGGGCTCAGCTCTCTGAAAACCCCAGAGAGGAAAATAATTTCCATAGCAGCCGTAACCATGGGAAACCTTCAAAATAGCTCCCATGCTTATTTTCCGCTCTGCTCTGTTGGTTGGCTAGAAAGGAGGGCTTCCATTTTGGTGTTCTTTTTGTCACAATCCATGTAGATGAGAGTCATCTTTTCCTTTCCACATTTGTCTATCACAGGATGGCATATTTGGGGTGAGGGAGCCACTGGGATACCTTCATTTGTTCATAAGCTAGAGAAACGCGAGTGGAATGTTGATTTAAAAGATGGGACCTCAGTTTGCTTTTCCTCTTGCTTGTTTCCTCCCAGGTTGCGTGGTGGGACCAAGTACATTTTCTTTGAGAGGAATCAGGAGAAAACATTTTTTTTTTTCTTTTGGAGAAAGTGGTTTTCATCAGTTTCCCTACCATTTTGCTCTTATGGTCTCTTGGTAATGAGCCCTCTCTTGGTCACTCCAGAGATGCTCGGAATTCTTCCAGAAACACGTGATTCCCCTTTGGAGAGTTTCTGGCATAAAAATCAGGACATTTTTGGTGGGGGAATTGAATCGATGAGGGTCCAATGCCCCTCTCTGGGGTGGGTGCAGGGCAAAGACGAGCTGGTCAGTGTTTTCCTTGATGAACGGATGGTAATGAAGCGAAGGCCTGATCGTGAATCAGAAGTTACTGCTGCAGAAGTTAATGAGACTAGAACATATGAGTATAGTGTGTGCTTTTGGAATTTAGCCAGGTCCCTGGGAGAGGCTCAGGAGGAGAGCTGAGAAAGGAAATAAAAGTTCAGGCGAGTCCGTTATGTGCGTTCTCCTTTCCAAAATGTTTGAAAACCATGTCGAGAAATGCATTGCATAAGTTAAACCAGCTGCCGGCAGCTTTAATGTTCATAGCTTTCTTGGGTCACCAGATAACAGGGTAACTTCTCCAAGATCTCTGTGTGTACAATAGAAAACTGGGGGGATTTCCTTTATGCAACATCCTTATCCTAGCAGGGCGGCATCCTTTTACCTCCGGAACTCACTGTATAAAAAGAAATGACGACTGTTGTCGAGTTGGGCTAACTCCCTGTTGTTGTACTTTGAGGTTTATATTCTCAAACAAGGCACCGAGGACTGGGCGGGCAGTCATCAGGATCATGGTTCAGGAATGTGAGAGATTTACCCTGGTTCAAGAGTTTGGCCTGGCCTTCCAGAGTTTTCCCATTGACATTCATGTGCCTGATTAGAGAGTACGCTTGTAAAAATTAAATAAGATGACCTACGCAGCCTGCCTAGCATATGCTCTATAAATGTCAGTTACCGTCTCTTGTTAAACTTTTACAAGGGCGCTCTTAAGAGATGACAATCGAGTGTGTCTGACTGAACCATGTTGGGGTGGGCGTGTTGAGATTTCTTCGACAGCTTCAGTTTTCTATGAGACGTGTGGCGTAAAATCCAATCACGAGGTCTGGAGTGGTAATAACAGTTCCGTGAGTCTCTCTCTTGCTTGCACTGGAGACTGGCTAGTCTGAGAGCAGTCCTTTCAGTATCCAGAAGGAGGCACTGAACAGCATGTCTTGCTGGCACCTGGTGGCCTCAAAGAGATTGTCTGGTCACCACCTAAGATGCTGGTTCCATGCTGAAAAAACTCACTTGCCCACAATCTGCCTGTTAACATGTTATTCCTGTTAAGTCATTCATTCTTTTTAATATGTATTTTGAAAGACAGCAAGCAGGTGAGGAGAAGAGAGAGAGGGGGAGAGAGAATCCCAAGCAGGATCCGCATTGTCAGTGCCTGGAGCCCGATGTGGGGCTTGAACTCACGAACCGTGAGATGATGACCTCGTGAGATGATGACCTGAGCCAAAATCAAGAGTCGGTTGCTTAACCAACTGAGCCACCCAGACCCCCCTAAGTCATTAGTTGTTAAGTAACAAACATCTCTATGTCCTGTAGAGTGTGATTTGTCTCCCTGAGAATTTTTTCGGTATGCATTTGTCTTTCAGGGGTACCTTGGGAAATTTCTAGATAGAGGTTTCCTTTGTTCACCAACTCTGTTGTTCAATTCCTGATGAGAAAATTTTGCTTGTGTACTCTCAGAGTAAACTACCTTTCTTTTCTATGTCTTGCAGATTCTCAGACCTGGGAAGGCTCTCAGAGAGTTCCTGGTCTATCCAGTTGAGAAAACAGAGTTAAAGGGCCAGAAGTAACTTGGCTTGTGAGAACATACTGGGTGGCATAGCCCAGGACACAATCTGGGTGTATTGGGGTGATTTACAAACTAAGATCTATAAATTCTATATGCATTTTTTAGAATGTTTTTTGAATACTTAACAAAAAAATTATTGCAAGAGTTATAAATGTAAAATTCATCTCTCACAACAAATCCTTTATTACCGATACCCATTTTAATTGCCTGAGATTTTGGTGGCTGAAGTTTTCCTCCCAACTAAATCCTAATCCATGGAGATGGGCAGATGGGGCGGATATGAGACATGGCGGGGAGGGGACTGTGTGAGACCCTCCTCCTTTTAATGCTTTCCTTGAACAAAGATGCATTTTGCATTGAAGACAACCTGATTTTAGGAGATTGGAAGATTGAGGTTTCCTGTCCCTTCGTGGATGTTATGTGGGGAAGGTTTTGAATTTAGACATGCCTAGATGCAATCCCAGCATTCCTGACACCTAAGCTTGTGGCGAGTGGCTGAAACTTGCTAAGTTCCTGTTCCCCCCTCCGCACTCTCAAGGCCCCAATACTGCTATGATGACGTTATTTTAAAGCCTTTAGCTCAGTGCTTGGGGACAGCGACAAACTATTATTAGCTCCAAGATCAGCAACTGATTTCCACTCTGAAACTTGAGTCCATGCTAACTAACAGAGAAGGCCCCCTCAACATCCCTTGTAATGTGAACAAGTTATTGAACACGCTCACTTAATTTTTTTTTTCCCCTAATCTCTTAGCCTGACTGAATCAGACATTCTTACCCATAGGAAAAGATGTTTGTTCGTTGCCTAACCCGTTTTTCCCTAAAGTCTTCTGTGTCCATATTCAGATGAATCCTCAGATTTTTAGGCTCTTTATTACCAGGGTCCTGATAGAACCACCCTATCTCCATATTTTGTTTCCAGTCCTCTCAGTTATCCTTGGGAATCTGAGTCCCCCAGCAGGGATACAAAAGTTGCGTGTAAGACTACGTGACGAGGAAAAGAACAAGAACTCTTACAGGAACAATGCAGAGATGTAGACAAGCTGCCCTTTCTCACACATGGAATTGATTGAACCTCTCATCCTGGGGCCCAGTTTCTGCACAAGGATCCCAGCCCCTGTCCAGTAAAGATGCTGTGGAATCACACTTCTGTCGGTTACCAGTTGGAGAGGCTGTGCCCTCGGCTTGGAGCTCTGCGAGAATAACAAAGTTGAACATGTTTGGGGAAGGATGACCCATATGTTCAATATATTTCAGCATGTGAACCAAAGTCAGATTTCATTATAAGCCACATAAAAGTGGCTGGGTGACTCAGTCGGTTGAGCGTCCGACTTCAGCGCAGGTCGTGGTCTCATGGTTCACGAGTTCTAGCCCCACATCGGGCTTTGCCCCGATCACATGGAGCCTGCTTGGGAATTCTGTCTCCCTTCTCTCTCTGCCCCTCCCCCATTCATCACGCTCTCTTTCTCTCAAAAATAAAACATTAGAAAAAAACGAAAAAAAAAATAGGCCACATAAAAGCTTCACTTAGGTGGTAGTTCTCTTTTTTTCGAAACGTGGATTTACCGATCTCGATTCTTTGCACCTCCTCTCTCTGCCACTGTTCACCCATTCTGTGATCCTGTGAAACGAGGAAACTCTGAATCCCACATTCATGCGTTTAAGGTTCTGAGATAGGGTTTCATGAGCTTCACCTTCTCTGATCACAGGGAACATAAATCCTAACACTGGAGCTAACAGAACTCCTTGTGGTTTTCTACCCTCTTTGAAAGCCCCTTAATTTACATTTCCATTTTAGATTGGCTGGTTCTCAGTAAATGGGTCTTATTTAAGTTCCTATGGTTTTTCCCAAGCAGACTTCAATAGTATTAAGTATTCATTGCAAAGTACCACCAGTTCTGCTTCTTAAGTACCATTAAAACAGGAGTGCTCCCTGAAGGTGTCGCTGTGCTTCTGTCCAAGAATAACTTCTCTTTGCGTGGCTCTCTTCAGTTGTTGAAACTCTTTTGCATAGATTATCTCGTGATACCAGCTTGCTGGCATATTCTTTTGCTTTTGTTTTTTTATGATCACCATTTTCCAGATGCTGAAGCCAGGGTCTCCGAAGAAGTCGGTTGTTAAACACGGGTGGGATGTGACAAAACCAGGACAGGAACCCAGTTCTGACTCTAAAACCTGAGTGCTTGCGTCTGACCCGGGTGGCCTCTCCATACTCCACTCCAGCTAAAGTTCATACTGACTGAGGGGTCAGCGTCGGAGAACCACAAATTTTTTGAGCACCTTCCATAGCCAAGTAGCTTATACATCATTTAGTTAAACCTCTCTACAGCTCTCTGAAGTAAGTTAGGAGTCCCATTTTACACAGACGAGAAAACAGGTTCAGAGAGGTCATTTTGTAGCGTTTAGATTTATTTCTACAGCCTGTGCTTCATCCTGCCTCCCTCCATGGTAGTTAAACCCGTAGGCTGTATGCTCTGCTTGCTAAGGTGGGCAAGTCTATAAAAGATTTGGAACAGTTACAAGTGCATTTGCTAAAGTTGGGGCTTTTAAAAAGCTAATCTGCCAATCTTTGAAAAATGCATACGCCCGTGAAAGTTAAGCGGCCCAAATGGCACAATATGGTGACCCGTATTCTTGGTCCCAGCCCATTCATTTTCCTTCGCTTGAGCAGAAGAAGACTTAACTTTCTGTGAGAGCCAGGGATTGGGAAAGCGGTCAAGGACTTTTATAGAAGGTTGGTAGGAGCGAGATTAAGAAGCTGCACTCTGTCTCTTACTACTCAGCCCTAATGGCACCAGGTGATTCTCCTTCACTCTAGGAAAATTCCACAGTCGAGATCCTGTATTAGCTATCGCCACAGTAGTGATGTAACAAATGACCTCAGAGTCTCAGGGGGGTGCAACACTAAGCATTTTTTTTTCTGAGTCATGAGTTTGTGGGTTGACTGAATTGGCTCTGCTTCTCGTGTGTTTCATCCTGTTCTTGGGATCAGTGGCTAACCTGGGTACCCTCTGCTCAAGGCAGGGGCAGACGTACAAAAGAGCAAGCTGGAAAATATGTGCTCATAAGGCTTCAGCTTGGAGCTGTCGTGTTGTTTCCGCTCATTTGCTGTTGGCCAAAGCTAGTCATGTGGTCAAGTCCACGGTGAGAGGTGAGGAAAGAAACTCCAAGATGAGCACAAGTGTGGATGCAGGAAGAGGTGAAAATTGGGGCTGATGTTTGACCTGCTTGCTATACATTCCAGTAGGACCTATTTTGGAATTGACCCTTTTAGATCAGTGACTTGACACTTTTTGAGTTTGTGGACCCCGTTTGGAACATGATGAAAGACACGTCCTCCAAGAAAATACAATAAATACCTAATTTAGCATTCATTTTCCAAGGGAGCTCGCAAGTAGAACCATGAACCCCAAGTTCTAATAGTTGGTAGTGGAGCATTGCCCTGGATGGTACCTTTTTGTTTCCAGGTGGGGAGTGCGACAGTATGGTGCCCCCCTAGGACATCCCCTGCTGTTCATCCCAGATCCCTCTACCACTCTTAAATGCAAATACAGTATTGGATGAAGGTTTTTTTTTCAATTTTTTCCAAAATTAGGATAGCTTCCTCAATCTTTTTTGATCATAAAAAAAAAAAAGTATCTTCAAAGCTCTTGAGTGAATAAATACTGTTTTAGGATGTTGTCATTTGTTCACAGTTATATGTGAAGAATAAGGGCTGTGAGGTACATGAAACTAAATCCTGTCAAATTAAAGAATGATCCCTCATCATGGTGAGCGTTGTGTATAGAATTGTCAAATCACGGGGCGCCTGGGTGGCTCAGTCGTTGAACCGTCTGACTCTTGATTTCGCCTCAGGTCATGGTCCCAGCGTTGTGGGATTGAGCCCCGTGTGGGGCTCCATGCTGAGTGTGGTACCTGCTTGGGATCTTTAGATTTGTTTTTATGATTCTTTCTTTGAAGAAACCATGGTGATATTAACTAGTTTTTGTAAATGTCCTTAAGCCCCCAAATAATTTGGGGGACAAAATTATTGTGGACATCGTTGTGGGTCTGTGAAATCTCAAACCCTGAGGATTAATGATTTAGACCAACTGCCCATCTGAATCTGAAATCTTGAGATTTCTCCTCATCCCTAAGGCATCATCCAGACTCTGTTGGATTGCCTCCAGAGATGGCAGTTGCCAGGCATCCCTGGTCAGCTGTGACCACTGGATCCTACTCCCTGATGTAGTGTGTGGTCTTCCTTCCCTTGATGGTACCTGAGGAGACGGGTCATCAGCGCCGTTGACCTCTCAGAGTTTGCCCGGCATTTTAACTGTGGAAGAGGAGCCAAGTTACCTTTCGCCTGCCTGTTGCTTTTGTTTCCTTCAGCTCATCACTTGGGAATTTTGTTGTCCATCTGAAACTTGGGGACGCTTCAGAAATAAAGCTAGCCTTTATTCTGCCTCTGGGCCCTTCCCTGCAGGTAAGGTTGGCCAGGCAGGGATGCGAGTGTATCATTTCGTGGCCACACCCCCCTGCCCCTGTCCCAGCCTCTCCTCTAGAATTCATTTGGGTGAGAACCCGGGAGGGTTGTTCTTTCCATTTTTGGAGGACAAAACTCAAAGAAGTCCGTGTCCTCCAGTCCCACAGGCCCTTCAGAATCCCTGGACTTTGGTCCCCTGCCTGGCCCTGCAGCTTGCATACCAGCCCTTAAGTGCACTAATGAAAACCCACAGCAGAGGGCGGTCTCTCATGCTTAGCAAGGTTTCCTTTGCATGATGGCTATTTAATTGAACAGCCCCTAAAAAAGTTTCTTTAATTAGGTTGGCTTCGTAAAGGGGAAAAAGTCCCTATCTCTCCAAGAGGCCATGTTTTCTCTGCAGGAAGGGCCCTTTCATTCTTTGGGGAGCAGTTTCCCTCTTCTTCTGACCCCATCCCCCTCACATCGTTGGAGTTATTTGTGAGGTTCAAAGAGAGAAGGGGGTTAATTTTAGAGAACCCTTTTCGGTTTTGTGTTTGTTTTGTTACTGTTTTCATTTTACCAAATACACAAAGTGATAGGGGCACTGAACACATGGCGGCCAGCCTTGCTGATTTATCAGGCTATCTTAACAGCCCCTGTCTCAAAGGATTAGCCTTGAGAAGATTATTGACGCCAAACATCCTTTTTTTCTTTTTTTTCCCCTTGTGCCAGGCACTTTGCTGAGTCTGTTTTATACAGTATTTCAGTTAATAGTTAAAAAATCTCGTAAGGCAAATCTGCTTGTTAACTGCCGTTTGACAGACAGGGCGGTGGAGTCCTGAGATTAAGGAATGTGCAGTGTGGCCTTGAGCAAGTCACTGGGATTCTCTGGGCTTTGCCTGGTTGCTGTTTTGTACAACACAGGTGTTAGATTTCATAGCTTCCAGAATCCCCATTTCCTCTAGGTTCCAGACAAGATCACAATAAAAGCACTGAAGCCAAAGTTACTGTGGAAATGAGAAATCCTCATTGTGTGAGGGATGGAGGTGTTAGTGTCAATGAGGAGGAACCCTGCCCGTGCTTGTGTCATCAGTTTAAAATTCCCTGAGATGAACCGATGGCAAGTCAGGAACCCAGCAGCCCAAGCATGAAGCAGTAACACCCACAAATGATAAAATGCTGAGGCTGGTCCCGCTTAAGCAATAACCTGCCTCAGTTCCCAGGTAATGTTAAAATGGGAACCGCATTAGTGTTTCTGAAAGCTTGGCCTCCTTCGCGTACTCGGCTGCTCTCCCAGGAAATGCAGAGCACGCTGTGAGCACGCTGAATTATACAGAAGAGATGACTCTCATTTTGTTTTTCCTGATAAACATTTAGCAGAAAGCCTGACTTGCCCCTCTTGCTGAAAAATAAAAGTCTCAGAAGAGAAACCAAGAGAGCTTTTGGTGGCCAGTCTTCTCAGACAGAAGTGTGATTCTCGGAAGTATCAACCAAGACTTCCTGTGAGCCTGTTCTCATGGTTTTAGATCTTTCCTATTCCTCTAAGCAGGCCCTGGCTGCTGGGTGTTCCTTAGCAGGCATGAGGCAGAGGCACGAGAGAAAAAGCCGCACTAAGTGGTTCTGAAGTAACAGTGGCTTTATTTTGGTCTGTCTGAACTAGGCCAGGCACGTTATAAGACACAGGGGTCATTATTTAATGGTTTGGGGGGGGGGGCGGTTACAAATTGGATGGATGATGAGAAGGAATCATTTTAGAGACAGAACTAAGGTATGAGTGAGAGGCTTCTTACCACCGGTGGATATATTAAGCTGTACCGCATGAAATCGCTGTCTGGTGGGGCAGGTCTGGGCTGGGAAGAATAAATTCAGAAGTCTCCAGCATGTTGATGGTATTTAAATCTGTGACTGAGATGATGTCCGGAGAGAATGGATATAGGACGGAGGGCCTGTGCAAGCCCGGAGGCCTTGCAATGTTCAGAGGATTCAGAGAGGAGGAGGAGGAATGCGCAAAGGATTTAAAGAAAGGGGAAAACAATGTGTCCTTGGATACATTTTCTACCAGCTAAGTTTAACACTCACATACACATGCGACGCGCACGCGCACATAAGCAGCGTTAGACGTCCTGGTTCTAGCCTCGCCGCTTACAAGTGAATTCTCCCCTCCCGGATAACCTTCCCAGGCGAACGTGCTATTTTGTCAGAGGAAGCAGCAGGAGCTGCTAAGCTGAGATGATGATTCATTATCTGTTAATGGTTTCCCCCTGTGGTTTTTCTGTATTCCTCGCAACCCCCCACCCTCTTTTAGTGGAGATTTCAATGTGCTAGAAAAATCCATCTCTGTAAAATCTCCAGAATTCCCTAGGCTTCTGGACTTTTCATGACACACGGAACCTGGGAAGGTCGATGCCGAGCCAGTGTTAATGGCTGTCAAACTGTGCCTGAAATGTGGTTAACTTCTCTAGGTACCTGCCTGTGATGGTTGATTTTATGTCAAGCGGGCCAGGCACCGGGGTACCAGGAGAGTGGTCAGACATTATTCTGGGTGTTTTGTGAGGGTGTTTTGGGATGAGATTTGTATTTAAGTGGGTGGAATTGGGGCACCTCGGTGGCTCATTCAGTTGAGCAACCTACTCTTGGTTTCGGCTCAGGTCATGGTCTCACAGTTTGTGGGTTCAAGCCCCGTGTCAGGCTCTGCAATGACAATGCGGAGTCCGCTTAGGATTCTCTCTCTTTCCCTTTCTCTCTGCCCCTCCCCACTGTGTATGCGTGCACGCTCTCAAAATAAATACATAAATGTTAAACAGTAAATAAATGGGTGGACTTAAGTAAAGCGGGTCGCCTTCCGTTATGTGGTTGGGCCTTGTGCAATTGGTTGAAGACCTGGGTAGAAAAAAAGAAAACCTACTTTCCCCTGAGTAAGAGAGAATTCTCCAGCTGCCTACCTTTGGATTTCATCTACACTATTAGCTCTTTTGCCCCCTGATCTTCAAACTGGAACATAGGTTCTTCCTGGGTCTCCCACGCCACTGGCTCACTCTGCACATTGTAGATTTCTCATCCTCCCATCATCATGAGAGCCAATTCCTTAGGGTGAACAACCCCTCACCTCTCTCTAGAGAGTGAGGATGTCCACGATTGCTTCTGGTTTCATGCTTTTTACCACTTTTCTATACCATCTGCCTGTTTATTCACCTGCGCTTCAAAGGCCTGGTTGTGTACCCTCTGACTCTTGTACAGTGGAGATCTCCATTTGTTCTGGGACAGCATCAACAGGGGCGGAGGCCTTACTATTGCATAAACATCCAGTGTGGATTTATTACCGAGCCCCATGCTAGGAGCGCTGCCATTATTACATGGTTATGAGCTGCATGTTGGCCAGGAAGGACTGTTTTTACCCCATTCTGCTAACTCTCTGAACTCTGCCCAGCACAGCAGTGTGCTGACAGACAGCCCTCTTGGTTTCTTTCACGTGCCTTGCAGATTGCTTCCTGGAATTAGTGAACAGAAAGCAACAGAAGAATGAAGGAGTAACACTGGATTTCCTTTGCTTGATCAAGTATACATTCGGGATCTGAAAAGGTGCCCCAAAGCATTTCCTAGGCAGTATTTACTATTTGTTTTGGAAGACATCTCCTGCATTAGCTCATTGAAACATCACAGGAATCCATAGTGGGCGCAAAAACAAGTATTTCTCAGGACTGAAATTTAGTCAGTGGGTACCAGAATAGCCGCACTGTGGTTACACTGTTGATTGGCATTGCTACCAAGCCAGCGTGGTGGTGAAGGAGACCTGGGCTGGTTCCAGGGCTGGGGCAGCTGGGTCCCAGGGCAGCCAATGGACCAAGGCAGGCCTTTGCAGCACCTGCCCCTGCACTGGCTGGGACCTCAGAGAAGGAAGCTGGGGTGGGTGGTGGTGCATGGTCAAGAGGCCAACTTCAAGGGCTCTAGGTCCAGATTATGTAGAAGGACTGACACGCATTCGCTGGCCACGATGCACCGGCAGCATCTGGCCTCCCTCTGGCTACAAGATGCTGGGGTTTGAGGTCTTAGCGACTACTATAATGTCATAGGAACGTCCTTGAAAGACCTTAATGTCATTCCCTGTGTCAACCGTGATTGAGACGGCAGCATCCTTCACTAGCGATGAATGCATCAAACAAAAAAGAGTGTGCCAACGAGCATCACGATCAACAAATGACTTGGAAAATTTTAGAACTGGCTGAAACTCAGTATATGGTACAGCTTCTATCATTTGGCAATTTCTGACAAGCAGTTCACTTTTATGCACACGTATATGTTATAGAGAGAATAAAAGGGAATCCGTTTTAAAATGTCAGTGTGTATTTTTATATCAACTTATATTAAGTATAGTATCTTGAATATAATCACTGAATAGTCTGAATTTGCAGAAAAGGAACTGAGGATATCTGAAGCCAACGGATGTTTTTTTTTTCCCTTCCACTCTGCTCCTTGGATCTTTATTGATTTCCTCCCTGCATGGTTTTTACTCAGAGACGGGCAGTAGCCAGTCAGACCTTGCATCTTGAGGCTTATCCTGTATTCTCCCTAGAAACTGCCTTAGTTAATATACAAATGGAAGAAACACTAAATTAGACTAGCCAGGCATTGAGTAAAATGTAGGCGTTTTTAGACAGAATAGTCTTTCTGTCAGGAACAGAAGATTCAGAAGCTCTCAGTATTTATAAATAAAGAGAGCAGTATGACAAGGCCATTGAGACTTGTGTGAATGAACACAGGGATGGTACAGGGTAGTGGTAAGAAACATCTGTAGGACCACATGGACCTGGGTTCGAGTTCTGGCTCTTCCTTTAACCATTGTGGGTTCTTGACCACTTGTTCAGTTCCTCACCTCAGTTTCCACATCTGCAAAACTGGCATCATCATCATAGTATCTACTGTACTTGTTTGTCATAAAACTTCAGAGGAACCACTCCTAGAAAGTGCTTAGCACAAAGCCCAAACATCGTAAGTGCCGAGTACGTTTTTCCAGTTGTTGCAATTATTGTTATGCGGTTCTAGGCAGTAAATGAGAGTCTATTCCAGCTTTGCCAGAAATGTTCAACCACTCTTCGGAGGTGCTTTGATACCCCTATTTGTTGGTGACTGGTTTTCAGAATAGCATATAATTATTCTTCCAGATGATCCGTGTATTACCCGGAAGTCACCATCACAGTATCTCAGAAATGACCACCTCTTGCCATATAGAGCACTCTTGCCAGGATGTGTTTCTCTCTTGGGAGGGCATAAAAATCCTCCTCAAGCTGGATTTTGGGTTCTCAAAAGATCACTACTGGCTCTAGAGTGACCGGGGCCAGTGTAGTCGCTGCTGACATCAGTGGCCCTAAGTCTTCCCTTTTCTTGATGTTATTCATAGTGCCCTCCTGCTCCGACAGGGCTCTCAGCCACGGGGCTGCTGTGAATAGTGGGATGGTGGCAAACCTGATGTAAGCAGAGGCTGGAAAAAAGTGCAGATGTGTTTTTGCTTCTGTTCCTCCAGTCTGCCGCCATCCTGAGAATGATGTGCCTGCTTAGTCTGTGGTCCAGGAAAAAGAACGAGGGACACGTCAAGTACAGCAGAGTAGACCCGCTGAACTCCATTTAAATCAGCCAACCCCCAGCTGCATGAGGGAGCCCCACCTGGATTGGCCCCTTAGACACCTGGGAAAGAAATGCCACTTAGGGTCTTATGTTCAGCATTGTCGATGCAACAAAAAACCGATAAAACCGGGCAGGGAGGAAACTCTGCTTTCTGGCAGTTCATTTTCCTATGAAGAAAACGCTAGACTCTTTGTCTTTTTAAATTTTTATGTTCAATAAAAAAAAATTTTTTTTGATGCCTTAAAGGGAATGAAGCTGTGAGCTGACATGTCCTCAGGAGTGCCAACCAGATTTCCAGCTCATGGCAGGATGTCATTATTGAAAGTCTTTTGGGAAATAAAACATGGGTACTCATTTGAAGCTGCTTGTAAGTGCCATAAACAGTCATCTGTAAGAAGGAGGAAGGGGCTGGGTAGGGGGCTTTGACTGCCTGCCACACGCTGCTGATAAGTACTCAGAGCAGTGAAAACCCAGGTCCTCAGATCAGTGCCGTGTAAGACCTCTGGGGTAATCATGGCTGGTGGGAGCTTATGTAGCTCAGGAGGCAGGATGGTACCCAGGGGCAAGCAAGCAAGTCACACTCACTGGAGAACTCCAATCCCGGTGTCTTTGACAGGGACAGACAGTTTTGATCACCTGGGCCCATCTCCTTTTGGCTGCCTGGTTTTTGGACCTGTTTAGGAACATGAGCATTCACCACCATTGTGCTTCCTGCGATGCGTCCCGTGGGCCTATTTGAGAGGGAAAGGGGCATCTCCTCCTAGCCTATGACTTCTGAGGGCAACAAGTGGGGCCTAGTCGTTCTTTTTTACTTACGAACTGTCCAGCATGTAGTTGGATTCCGAGAGTGGCGGGCTGGCTGGACGGCTGGACAGACGGCTGGACGAACGAACGAACCAATGAATGAATGAATGCATGTTATAACATTAAGTGTTGACATAGTGCTGAATTTTTTCCTGTTGGCATATACAGTTTGGAAACTCCAGAAAGAGAAAGAAGGCATGCAGGATACCAGAGAAGTTATGTCATCTTTTGAAGCCTTGGTCTGTACATGGGGGAAGGGCTGTAATTAAAAAGAAACTCCATTGGGGCGCCTGGGTGGCTCGGTCGGTTAAGCGTCCGACTTCGGCTCAGGTCATGATCTCACGGTCCGTGAGTTCCAGCCCCGCGTCGGGCTCTGTGCTGACAGCTCAGAGCCTGGAGCCTGTTTCAGATTCTGTGTCTCCCTCTCTCTCTGCCCCTCCCCTGTTCATGCTCTGTCTCTCTGTCTCAAAAATAAATAAACGTTTAAAAAACAAAAAAACTCCACATCATGGAGTTGGGGTGAGAATTATGTGATCGGGCCTCAAGGACTTGACGTTGCCCTTTGCGCACTCCAGGTGGCTAACAGTACTTTAGTGGTGGAGCTGGTGCTGATGGTGGAATTTACATTTTAAGAGTCTAAGTTATGCTTGCAGACTTAAGACCCCCCGCAAGAATCCGTATGCAAGTACTAGAATGGAGACAGTATGACACGGACCCAGTAACAGCGGGAGTCCCAGCAAGGACACAGCTACCTGAGGGTCCTGCTACAGCTGGGAATGGCTGTGAGGACCACCGTGGGGCACCGAGTGGTCAGAGGAGAGGCTCTGAAGAGTGGGTGACATTTGAAGGATGGCTGAGATTTTGACAGTGGGACTTGATATGACGCAGACTTTGGGTCTTCATGGAATTCTGAGAAGGTACATGTCTGTCTGGGTTTGTGAATTTGGGAGACCTTGGTGAGGAAATGGGACCTTCCATCGGGCTTTGCAGGAAAAAATAGAAGGACCGAATTAATCGAGGAGAAAGCTTTACTTTATTTCTTGGACTCCTTTAAATTTTACTCCTATATTCCAGATAGATAGACTACATTACAGAGTACATCCTGTATTTTCTCATTCCTACTTCTTTCTGTTTCTTCCATTTCTTCTCACTCTTCATAAAAGTTCACGGGCTGTGGGTTTGAACAGACCTAGGTTCTAATTTCAAATACCACTGCTTCTTTCTAGTGTAGCTTCAGCAGAGAGATTTTGCTTTCTGGGTCTTGATTCTCTCATCTGTAATTCCTACTTTGGAAGGTTCATGGGAGGGTCAGTTCGAGGGCTTTTAATAAATGATGGTCACCACCATCATTCCATTTTTAGTCCTCCTGCTATCCAAGTACAAGGCACCCTTTTCAATTTGCCTCAGGCCCTGGAAATGAACCATTGTAGAGTCAAAGGTTGTTGAGTGATTCCGCATTATCATTTGGCCCAGCCACGTCACTCAGGCTGTGTGGTCTTCCTGTGGGACAGTAAGTAGCTTACCATCACATACCACATGAAAATCTCAGCGGTATCTCCTTCGAGTATATTTCCCTGGCAGGTAGCTTCACAGTTCATGTCGAGAGCTGATACCCAGCCCTCGAGAAAGACTTAGTCCCTTAATTTACACCCATCCCCAGTCATTGCTGGTGACTAAGTATTTTCATTATCACTCCTGGCTGCCACCTTTCCAGGCATTGATTTGTGGGACAAATGATTAGGAGGTGACTTATCAATGCCTGTCTTGAAGACTGTAGTTTAGAGGGTGGCAAGATCTGGACTATGACCGCACAGCTCACATGTGCAGATACAGGTAACAGAGATGTAGGGAATTGGGGATGATTTCCATCAAAAAACTCACTTTCTAGAAAAATTAAGTTCCTCAGTGGTTCTGGGTTTCTCAGTACAGGAGATATAGGCTTTGGGGTTGGGTCAGTTCTTCATGATAAAAGGACTAAATCCTGTATACTTCCTTGTCCTTCGTGCATTAAATGCACAGTGCCAAAAACTTCCCCTGACCATTTCCAGATGTTTCTGGTCAGAGGTTGGTGGTGGAGAGGTGTAGTAATAAGGCCTTTGGTGGAGAACCACTGTGTGGTCAGCCAAACCGAAATAGTGAACCATGTTTTACGAATACTTTGCAGAGCAAAATTCAAAGTAGAAAAACCCACATAAAAAAAAAAAAAAAAAAAAAGAGGTAGGTTTAACCTGCTGTTTAATTTAATTCTTGACTTGAAGACTGACAGATAGTAGCCCGGAACCGTTTCATTTAATTTACACGTAGCAATTACACTGTGCTGGGGCCTAGACTAGGTATTGGAAGCACAGGAATAAGATGTAGTTGTTGCCCTTCAGGAACTAACATTTGTCAGCCTGCCAGGGTATATAGAAACATGTCTGACTTCAACTCGCTGGACAGCAGAAGCCTGGGCAGGGAATGTCCATTCCTCCTTCCCATTCTAGAAGGAATACAGGCACACCTCTGAGATGCTGTGGGTTTTAATTCCAGACACCACAATAAAGCACATATCACAATAAAGCAATTCAAATGAATTTTTGGTTTCCTAGTGCATTTAAAGGTTAAGTTTGGGGGCGCCTGGGTGGCTCAGTCGGTTAAGCGGCCAACTTCGGCTCAGGTCACGATCTCGCAGTCCGTGAGTTTGAGCCCCGCGTCAGGCTCTGTGCTGACAGCTCAGAGCCTGGAGCCTGTTTCAGATTCTGTCTCCCTCTCTCTGACCCTCCCCCGTTCATGCTCTGTCTCTCTCCGTCTCAAAAATAAACATTAAAAAAATTAAAAAAAAAAAAAAAAGGTTAAGTTTGGTAGCTTCTTTCTAGATAGGTCTCCTGAGGCAGGGAAGCAAAATTCAGAAATAAACTATTGGGGCCTCATCAAAACAAAAGCCTTCTGCACAGTGAAGGAAACAGTCAACAAAACTAAAAGGAGTTGTCTGGAATGGGTGAAGATATGTGCACATGACATAACCTATAAAAGGTTAGTATCCAAAATGTATAAAGAACTTAAAAATTCAACACCCCCAAAAATGAATGATCCAATTAAAAATGGGCAGAAGACGTGAATAGACACTTGTCCAAAGAAGACATCCAGATGGCCGACAGACACATGAAAAGATGCTCAACATCACTGATGAGGGAAATACAAATCGAAACTGCAATGAAATATCACCTCATACCTGTCAGAATGGCTGAAATCAACAACACAAACAGCAGGTTTTGCTGAGAATGTGGAGAAGAGGGAACCCTCTTGCACTGTTGGTGGGAATGCAAACTGCCGCGACCACCCTGGAAAACAGTGTGGAGGTTCCTCGAAGAATTAAAAGTAGAACTACCCTGCAGTCCAGCAGGTAGGTATTTACCCAAAGAATCCAAAAATGCTAATTCAAAGGGATGCACGCCCCCCCAATATTTATAACAGCATCATCTACAATAGCCAAATTATGGTAACAGCCCAAGTGTCCATCAGCAGATGAACGCAAAAAGAATATGTGGGGTGTGTGTGTGTGTGTGTGTGTGTGTGTGTGTGTGTGTGTGTGTTGGAATATTCCTCAGCCATAAAAAGAATAGTCTTGCTGTTTGCACCAACATGGTTGGAGCTAGAGTATTTTGCGAAGTGAAGTAAGTCGGAGAAAGACCAATGTCACATGATTGATTTCACTCATATGTGGAATTTAAGAAACAAAACAAATGAGGAGAGGAAAAAAAAAAAAGAGAAGCAAACCGAGAAACAGACTCTTAACTCCAGAGAACAACCTGCTGGTTACCAGAGAGGAGGTGGGTTGGGGGATGGGTGGGTGAAATAGGTGATGGGGATTAAGGAGTATTCTCATCATGATGAGCACTGGGTGGTGTATGGAAGGGTTTAATCATTATAATGTACCCCCGAAACTGATGTTACGTTGTATGTTAACTAACTGGAATTCAACTAAAAACTTTTTTTAAAAGTTACGTTTGCACCACTTGGTAGTCCATTCAGTGTGCAATTACATTATATCTAAAATAGCAATGATTAAAAATCAAAATTTTTAATTAAAAATATTTGCTAAAAGAAAATGCTAACACTTAGCGTTGTCTGAGCTTTCACTGAGTCGTGATCTTTTTGCTTGTGGAGGGTCTTGTCTTGACGTTGATGGCCGCTGACTGATCAGGGTGGTGGCCATGGCAGTTTCTTAAAATAGGACAACAGTGAAGTTTACCACCTTGATGACTCTTGGTTTCAGGAACGATTTCTTTGCAGCGTGCCGCTCTTGGGCAGCATCTTGCCCACAGTAGAACTTCTTTCAGAAGAGGAGTCTGTCCTCTCAAACCCTGCCGCCGCTTTACCAACTAGGTTGACGTCGTAATCTAAATCCTTTGTGACGTCAGCAATCTTTACCAGAAGTAGGTGCCATCTTCAGAAACGACACGCGTCGCTCATCCATAAGAAACAACAACTTATCCATTAAAGTTTTATCATGCGATTCGAGCAATTCAGTCCCATCTTGAGGCTCCACTTTTTTTTTTGTTTTGTTTTCTATGTAGGTTCCATCCCCAGCGTGGAGCCCAACACTGGGCTTGAACTCACAACCCTGAGATTAAGACCTGTGCTGAGATCAAGAGTCGGACACTTAGCTGACTGAGCCACCCAGGTGCCCCCAGGCTCGCTTCTAATTCTAAGTTCTCTTGCTCTTTCCACCTCATCTGCAGTCAGACCGCACACGTTTACTGACTAAATTTCTCATTTTCTCTGGGCACTGTTCGTGGCGTCCCCGAACAGTTACAGTAGTAACATCAGAGATCACTGGTCACAGATCGCTGTGGCAAGTGTGATGAAGAAGTCTGAAATAGGAGCACTGCCAGGATGTGACACAGAGATGCAACAAGTGGGCCAGTGCTGTTGGGAAAATGGTGCCAACGGACCTGCAGGGTCCACCTGTGGCAGGATTACCACAGACCTTCAATTCATAAAAGGTGCAGTATCCACAGAGTGCCGTGAAAGTGAGGCGTGCCTCTAGACCTTTATCTCATTTACCTGGGATCTTGTAAAGCAGTGTTTACCCCTGTAAGTTCCTAGTTGATGGGTTCGTGCTTTTTTCACCCGTGGCGTAAGATTGGAAAATGTCACGTAAACAGAAATGATATGAAAAATGTTTGGTAAATGCCACGGCACAGATGCCTGGAATTCATAACCCGTACTGGCCCTGCCCCTGGAAAGGGGCCTTTGGAGGCTCCCTTCTGGGCTCCAAGTTAACCCTTCGGTGCTGGTGGGGCTGCCTCAGCGAGAAGCGGCTCTTCCAGGTGTGTCAGTGCTCTCACGAGAGGTGTGGCTGTCCGCGTTTCCCTCCCCAAAGTCAGCCTTGTGTGTCAGTCCTCGGGACCCTCCTTTTCCAGGCCTGAGATTTCTCGGGTCGCCACATTCTCAGCCCTGTGGCAGATCCCCCACCCCCCCACCCCCCCGCCCATCCGCGGGTAGGTTGTTGCCATTTTCACCGTGTCGGCTGGGTGTCCTCGTTAAGCACTGTTAGTGGCACACAGGTTGCCCTTGTGCTCTTGGAAAAAGTCCGGCTGTTGACTGCGAGACAAACATTGTAAACACACTTCACGAGGACGTACTGAGTTTTTAAGCCAAAACAAAGGGGTTTCTCCCCCATCAAGTGCCACTTCTGTGCTTTCTCTTTCTACAGAAGCTCACATGGTATCGTGTTTTTTTTTTAATGTTTATTTATTTTTGAGGCAGAGAGAAACAGAGCATGAGTGGAGTAGGGGTAGAGAGAGGGAGGGAAACACAGAATCCGAAGCAGACTCCTGGCTGTCAGCACAGAGCCTGACGCGGGGCTCGAACTCACGAGCTGTGAGATCATGACCTGAGCCGAAGTTGGACGCCCAACCGACTGAGCCACCCAGGTGCCCCTGGTATCGTTTTAAAGGTAGTTCGACCCTCCTGGGGACCCGCGTGTGTACACCCAGCTCGCTCTCTGGGAATCTGTCCCCAGCCCCGGTGCTTAGTGTTTTTGCTTCCGTGGTTTCAAGACAAACCTCTAGCATTTGTCCAAAGTAGCATTTTGTGGTCACGTACATGTGAGCACAGAGCTCTTTGAAGTTGATTGGCGTTCTTGTTGCACAAATTGCTACCTTTTGAGATTTTCTTCTGGTTTCTTTTGGCAAAATAACTTTTCAGTCTTGAGATTCTGGCAGCATCGAATGTCTGCTGGCTTTTGTATAGTGTTTAATACTATAATTGCTTTCATATCTGTTCTTACCTCTAACTGGGTTAGAATATTTTTTTTCACAGTGCTCTGCGTTTGCTCAAAAGAGACCGTAACTCTATGAAAGTGTTTGATTTCTGTGCATTGGTTTATTTTAAGAGTAAAATAAATGGCCTTTGAGTGCGGCCTTTGAATCCATTTAATAATCATCGACAACCCAAAAAGAACATTAACCCCTAAATTCATATTCGCATTTGAAAGAAAAATGTACCGGAGAGGATAGAATTACAAAATGGACTGTTTAGCAAACAATTTGTTGTGTGGTTAAGTCATTAAATCATCTTTATTCATGGCTTTAGGTGAAAGAAACCTAATTTGTCAACCGCCTTACAGAGAAGAAATTGGTGTCTTATAAGACTTGGTAATTTTAATCAAATCAGATCTTTATTGGCTTGTATGGTTGAAACTGCCTGGGAATAATTTTTGAACAGATAATTACTTAGTCACAAATCACAGCCTCAGCAAAAGGGAAGTGTCCTGGAGTGAAATGGAGAACACTCCCTGAAATACATAATACAGGTCAATTTGCCCTCCTTATAATGTTTGTTGTTTATTTTGACAGAGAGAGTATACACAGGGGAGAGGCACATAGAGAATCCCAAGCAGGCTCCACAAGGTCATCCCAGAGCCCAATATGGAGCCCAAACTCATGAACCTGTGAGATCATGACCTGAGCCGAAATCAAGAGTCAGACACTTAACCAAGTGAGCCACCCAGGCACCCCTGGCCTCCTTTTGAAACTAAGAGAGGGTCTTCTGGGTTCTTTCCTTCTGGTTTTTTGTGTGATTCTTAGACTTTTCTCACCTTCTCTTCCCAGTGGCCCTGTTGAAGCCTTTTGCGGGTCAGAGGAAAAGTAGGGGTCGGTGGGGGATTTGTACATGGGACGTGGTGTTGGATGGCAAAGAAGATGTGATTCAGGATGGAGGGAAGGGTGTAAAATGAGAGGTAAGGGAAGGTAGGAAGCGGAGGAACAGGGGCCAGTCCTATGCCGAGCTCAATTTCTGGGGCCAGCTCCAAGCTGCATGTAGAGCCAGCTTGGCAGATACCTTTTTCTGGTTATGATAAACCAGGGCAGAAGTTCATACTAGTGGTAGTAGTCATAGCAAAAGCAGCTTTTACTGAGGACCCACTATCTGCCTTTCAATATGCCAGGTGTTGGATTGGATTATCCCCTTTAATCCTTAGAGCAACCTTGGGAAGATGAAATTTATCATCCTCATTTCTCCCGTTGAAGAAACTGGGGCATAGAGTTAGAAGCTCCGGGTGAAGAGAAGTGATCGTTAAGCTGAAAAAGAGGGTTTGTTACTTCAACTTTTCATGTGAAGTATCTGTAGGAGACTGTTTGAGACCATCTCCATGGTGAAGTTCCAATCTGAACACGACCAAGAGGGCACAAATGGAAAAATGGAAAACACTCGGAGGTAGGCTTCCACTGTTTGGGAAATAGGGCATTACACCAAGTTAAAGAGATTGGAATTTATCAATTTGTTTTATTTTTATTGGAAGCCAGGACTTCTAATATATTAACATGTGCCACAAATTTTCTGGAAGGAGATTTAGTATATTTTTCCTTAACTTTCTTGGCCGTGGAAGTGCCCTTTCTTTCTTTCTTTCTTTCTTTCTTTCTTTCTTTCTTTCTTTTTCTTTCTTTCTTTCTTTCTTTCTTTCTTTCTTTCTTTCTTTCTTTCTTTCTTTCTTTCTCTTTCTTTCTTTCTTTCTTTCTTTCTTTCTTTCTTTCTTTCTCTCTTTCCTTCTTTCTTTTCTTCCTTTCCTTTCCTTTTTTATTCTTTCTTTGATTTCTTTTCTTTCAGGAGTATCTATTAACTACTTCTCCAAACATATAATGAAGCACCTTTTGAGAAACACAGATGAAAGTGTAGAATATCTAACGGGAAGGAAAATGATCTAGGTGACTCTCCGTAATTCAGGGTAAAATTTCACTTCTCTCTGCCAAAGCTTTGCCTCTACAGCTTGGAATGCCTCTGATACTATGTTACAGAATTGTGTTACTGTGAGTAAAGTGAAGATTAAAACATATTTCATTATGGACACTAAAGTGACATGAATGCAGTTTGTTAAGAAAAATGTTATAAGAACATGTTGTCATTCTTTAGGAGTGTTCACTAAAAGAGGCAGTTTGAATTTTCTTTCGGTACCTAAAAATTTAATAATCTAAACTATTAGAGCTCATTGTTTTTCTTCACGCTTGGGATGTTGGAAGGAACATTTTGAAAAGCTGATTGAAAAGGTTGGGTTCTGACCCATGTGAACTTGCATAGACTCCAATGCAAGTCTCAGGCAGAAGTCGGTAACCCTACTTGGATTAAGAGGCCCCACGTTCAGAGCTGGAGTCCTCCAAAACTGTCGTCTTGTTCTTGGGATGGAGAGCTCCTAGTGACTGTTAAACCCTTGTGAGAAACAACATGAGTCCAGCAACTAGACAGGAACAGTTTGTACAGTCAAAAAAGAAAAGATCACACCTCCCAGAATCCCACGGGCCAGAAGAGCCTGGACCAAATTAGACATCACACGGAGTGAGGCAGCCATATTGCAGAAACACATCCTTGGATGTTCTGTGGGTTTTTTTCTTTTTCCTTCTTTTCCTTTGAGGTATCAGATGTACAGCCAGTAGAGAGAAGACTTTTCCCTAACGCCAAACAGGAAAATGGAGTTGAGCCTTCTGAAGTGAACTGTAAAAGGCGCAGATCTGTGGAAAGAGGAATACATTTTCTCCTCAGTGAGGTTATGTGTTTAGCAGCTTTTTGACTGCACTTGACCTCTGAAGCATGACTGTATCCACCTTCAGTTGCTGAAAGTTAAAACGGCATCGAGGGCCACGGAGGCAAGGCCACTGCCTCACTGACGGTCAGAGATTCAGCCCCAGTTAGCAGGAATGTAAAATATCTTTCCATCCCAACAACACCAGGCTGGTGGTGGGTTTTTGTTTTTGCTTTTCCACCCTTCCTTCTTTTACAGTTCATTGACAATTCTGCTCATGCTTTAAAATAATCTAGGCTTGAAGTGAGGCTTGCATCGCGCTGATTTTCATTACTCCCACATACTGTATTTATTTGCCATTTAAAGCATCTTTGTCTGGAGGCGATTCAGTTTCCGCAGCGACTGATCTCTGCCTTGGTGAACTAAGGAAAGGTGAAGGGGAGGCAGGTCCCTTCGGGAGAGCCTATTGTGTGAGGAGGCCACCAGGGAAGAAGGGGAGAAAATAACATTGAGAGTGACCAGGGGGGCTTGCCTGCTCACTCAGACCTCACATTCTTTCTGGGGCTTGATGGTTGTGCCTTCAGGACCGTCCTTATTGTAGCAGATACACAGCACCCACTGTTTCCCTCACAGAAGTTGGGGGTCACCCCCCACCCCCGGGGCCCATGAAGAAAACGTCAACCTTCTGGATAAACTAACTTCATATAAAGACTGCACTTTAGCAGTGTCGTGCAGAGCCATACTGGAGCCCGTGGCGGAAGGGGGCAGAATCAGTAATACTGATGTCACTTTTACTTAAAAACTTTGGTGATCTGTTCAGTGTCCACTGTTTCGCGTTAAATTTGATTTTGGAAATACTGCATCGAAACAGCGTTTTCTTGATTGCTGAGTTTTGTGGTGCCCTCTTCGACGTTGCGTCCAAGGTGAACGCCTCACTGGGTCCCAGCCCTGGTAACGAGTTCCATGTGAGTGCTTTTTTTTATTATTATTATTATTAAAAAGCGATTATATAACGATGTCGATAATGTCATTTATCCTCCATTAAGCACTTATTCTCTGCCTCATGGCACACGGACCTCTTTGCACCATGGGAAACGTTCATAAGTATTAACTGATGAAATCGGCCTGAAGGTAGGTAGTGCGATTATTCCCATCCTAGAAGTGAAGAAATGGAGGTTTCTTAACCTTTGTCATGGAGGTGGCTTTTAAAATAAGGGCTCTAATAGCTTTTTAAAAAATGTAATGTTGAGGGGCACCTGGGTGGCTCAGTCGGTTAAGCGGCCGACTTCGGCTCAGGTCATGATCTTGCAGTCCGTGAGTTTGAGCCCCGCGTCGGGCTCTGTGCTGACAGCTCAGAGCCTGGGGCCTGTTTCAGATTCTGTGTCTCCCTCTCTCTGACCCTTCCCTGTTCATGCTCTGTCTCTCTCTGTCTCAAAAATAAATAAACGTTAAAAAAAAAAAATTAAAAAAATGTAATGTTGAAAATACCTGTGTGCGTATTGGTTGGTTTGTCAGTAATGTTTTAGTGTAGTTGTCATTGCCTTTATTTCCTTTTTCCTCAAATACGTTCATTTTGGAATTCTTGTTGGGAAATCTGGGTCTTGGCTGGAAATTTCACCACCCCTCTCTGTAGACCTATGCCGTGTGGTATGGTAGCCACCCACCACGTATGGTTATTGAATACTTGAAGTGTGGCTCATCCTGACTGAGATGTATTTTAAGAGAGAAATCACGCTGGAGTTGGAAGTCTTGTAAAGACAATGGAAGCTACTCATTAATAATTTTGTATTGATTACCTTTGGCAATGATACTGTGAGTCTACTTGTCTAAATGTAATAGGCCGGCAAAATTAATTTCGAGGGTTTTCACTTTTAAATCCGACTCTTGGAAAACTTAAAGTCACATAGATGAATCGCATTTATTTCTGATGGATAGTGCTGCTGCGAACTGTTGCCTTTTAACTGCTCCATTTGTAAGGCCGGAGGTTGGTGCGCTTTGTTTTGTTTATAGCGAGTGCAGGAGGGAGTGAGATTTGCCAAAAAACAAAGAGAAAAAATCTGAAGCTTAGGACTTGGGGTCAACAGATAGTTGTTGCTTCGCTAAGGCAACTTCACCTCTGCCGCTCCTGGAGACATGGGAATTCTTTAGGTTCCAGCGTTCATTTCTGTTCCAAGAGGCTTGTAAACAGCCCGGCCTGTCTTTCAGAGCAGCTGCCTTTAAATGACTTCATGGGACTCTAAAACTCATGGTGCTTCTGTAGGCGTTGGATATCGAACGAGTTGAGTTGCCTGTGTTTGCCAAGTTCAGAGCTCTGCTGCATCCTCCTCAGTTATGTTGCAGAATGGTTCTCCGAGCCCCATGATCTCCATCTTGGCCTTCAGTCTTTTGTTTGCAGGAGACCCTGGTGACCCAGCAAAGTTGCACGTTCCTGCAGGCTGCTCCCTGGAATGTCTGGGTTGGCTTCTTTGGACCAAGCACATCAGCTGTATTATTTCTAACAAAGCCCTCCACCGTACCTCTTGGATATTTGGTCTCTGTCTTCACTCTGTTTTGGGAATATCTTTCCTCTTTCCAGAAAGCATTCATCAGTAATCCATTCAGTTTCCCTTTCTCCTTCCTTTTCATATGCTCTAGATTCTAATTTACTTCCAAATATGCATCAGCCACCCTTAGCTATCCAAAAATACCCTTCTAGTACATGAGGGCAGGAGGTGGGGAGAGGGGAGTCTTTGTTTTCTCCTCTTAATTGTCTTAGGGATCAGTGAAGTTTAACTTGAAAGATACCTGAATTCCCTTTTGAAGTAAATGAGATAATTTTTTCAGCAAATTTTAGCTTCAGTGCTTGATAGAAGATGCTCCATAAATATTTATTGAATGAATGAATTTCTCTCCTGTTTATCTTCCTTGGAAGGTGCGTGAACTCCCTGTCACCAAGGATCTAAATCTGTGGTGCCCTGAGACACTAATTAGGTAACCACTCTACCTGGAGGAGTTGAATGAGGGCTTTAGTGCCACAGTATAGAATGTGCCTTGAGGCAGTAAATAAAAATACCCTCAGGAGTAAATGAACACGACTTCCCCTCCGAATTTACTCCTCTTGGACTACCACATGTGCCCATTTGCTGTTCCCCACCTCTTCCTTATACTAGAATTGTCTTTGGACTCTAGGTTGCAAATATTGGAGGCCAATTTTAAAGGGGTTTATGCACAAAACTGAGAATTAATTGGTTGAGATTACCAAAATTCTGACAAGGCTGCATGCAAAGGCTTGGGCGACATCATTAGCATACGGGTCTGTTACTTGGCTCTATCGTCATACTATCTGTATCCTTGTGAGATAGATGGTAGGCCAATGTTAAACTTCTTCTCATTGCTGCCCACCCCCCCAACACCTTGGCATTCCGGGTGGCTCCAGGGAAAATTTGGGGGATTGGCCCTAACCGGATTGTGTGAACTGTAGCCAAACAGATGAAATGCTTAGATTTGCTAGATCTGGGTCACATACCTTCCCTGATCAGGATCCCGGGCTAGCCTCTTTCAGACTGCTTGAGTGGAGAGGGGGGAAGAGCATGGTACCCCAGAGCTAGTTCAAGGTCAGTTCATCACTGAGAGGAAGGGAAGGTGCTAAGGAGGCAAAACATATCAAAGCACGGCTATAAAGACCTGCAAAGGAATCAGTTTTCTGTTTTCTGTAGGGGAAATGACACTTTGCCACAGAAACCGTAGCCCTCCCCCACTTCCACAGTCATTATTGGGGGGAGTTCCTCAGGCATCAGCTGGCTGGGGAGCCCCTGATCTTTGAACATACTCCACTACATTACACAAAGCAGGTTTTTAATGATGGTAACAGTCAGCATAATAGTGCACCTACTGTGTGCCCTGCACTGTTCGTTCACTGAGCACCTGCTGTTGTAAAAATCGTTCAAATGGCCCTTTTCAGCACAGCTTGCTGATGAAGAGCATGAGCCTTGAGATGATGCAAGGGTGACTCGGAATCCGACGCTGCCATTGACTAGTGCTATGGATCTGATTGAGTCACCAGCCCCTCTAGGCCTCATGTTCTGCATTTATAAAATGAATCTAATACAGCACCTTCTAGATTGGGTGCGATGATCAAATGAGATGATACATGTAAAGTGCTTTGCATAGCAGCTGGCTTATACTGAAGGTGGATGCATAGTCATTAGTACAATAATTAATACTCCTATTTATATGTCAACAAGTGTTGGGTGTCTGTTAACATCCATGCATTTGGTGTCAAAGTTTTGCTGTACGCTGGGTCTTTTACTAGACTCGAGATAAAGGTGAATGAGGAACAATTGTTGCTCTTAAGGATTTTGTGGTCTCTCGGTAGAGGCAATCATGTAAAGTAGATGATCAAAGGTAATGCTTATAATTCCATGGTCCATGTGGTTCAGGCCCCCGAGCTGTGTACAACCAAAAGCAGTTTATTCAGATATCTCGAATATCATGAAGGGAAACCTTTGCCCCACTGGTATGTATCATTCCCTGGTCTCCTCTCTCATTGACTGCTCTCAACGAGAGCCTGCTGAGACTTGGAAGTCCCTTCGTTTCACGGACCTTGCCATTCCCGGCAACAAAGACTCTCTGATGGCACCATTCCGCTCCTTACCGTAGATTCTCCATTCGGTCATCGTCTCAGCCAAAGAGGCTCTCTCTATCCCTATGTAGCTTGAGCAGTATCTACTATTCTTTTAAGGTTTAACTCAAGTGCCACCTTGTATTTTAGGCCCTCATGGCCTCTCGGCCCCTAGCAAGCAGTATGCACCACTGTTAGGATACTGGCCCTCTGAGGATGTGATGACTAACTTTTGAACTATTGTGTGTGGACTACAGGCAGGTCCTCCTGAGAGAAAAATCATGATTTCCTGTATTTCCTCTGGCATCCTGGCGCCATGTGGGATGGAGGGAGAGAGGGAAAGTGGTCACTCGCAGTGACAAGCCACAGGGTCCTCCAAGGTCGAAAGTCCTCTGTGGGGGCATTTCAAGCAGGGCCTCTACCCGGTAAGTGATGTTTTCTGGCGTAGTTTACAAAGTGATGGTAAAGGCAGAGTAGTGTTGTGTGACCAGCACAAAGCATGGTCTTTGTCATTAGCTAGAATTGGGATGGGCTTTTAGCTCATATTGGCAGTGGGAAAGTTACTTGACCCTTAAGCCTCCTTATCGTGAAAATGGATGGACTAACAGAAGCCAGCTCCGAGGGTTGCTAGGAGCATTTTATGATAAGGTGCAGGGAAAGCCCTTGGCCCAGTCTCTGGCACCCAGTAAAGCCCTCAGTAATAGTGGATGGTGTTATTACGAATGTGAAGATGTATTTTAGTAAGCTCCAGCGATTTTTCAAGATGAACCACCGCCAGCAGTGTTCTTCAAGGAGGTGCCTTAATGGTTTCGTATGATAATTAGGAAGAAGGAAACAAACAGCACGTTCGTTGCAGAGAGGGAACATGATTTTGTTTTGGTTGTTGTTTGCTTTTGTTTTTCACACCTGTTTCCTCAGGGCATTGGGACTTAGCGTCTCGCCGAAACTTGACAACAAGTAAAATCCGTAGTTTAAAGCCCTCTGCAGTCACAGCAAATGTGAAATCAAATCTCTCATTTGCTTTGGAGCGTCCGGACAGCAAGGACAGCTGGAGTGTTGCTATTTTTTATTTCAAATAAAAGAGTCAGCTCCTTGTTACCATAGAAACCACCAACCTAATTATAAGGAGTTTTGTTCACTGGATAAAAGTCATCATTTCTCTTTCCTCCCCACGCTCATACAGGTCCCCAAAATATTGGCATGGATTTGATCCTAGATGGAGGGATTTGCTCTCTTTAGCAAAATGATTGCAGTGCACTGACCACCCCACACAGGAAAGAAAGCCCTTGGGGCTGGCCAGAGGCTTGGAGAAGTAGTGTCTAAAGCTCATTTTCTACTTTGAAAGCAAGTCACGAGCATTTAGCAAGAACAAATTAGTGTTTTTAAAGTAACGTTTAAAGGAAGATGGTCCTGATCTGTCCTACCTCTAGCTAGCCATCCCCTTTCGTTTCTGGAAGTAGGAAGGTAGACTGTAGCTCTGGGATCCTCCTGTTCTAGGATTTAATACTGGGATTCTGGCATCAGTCATATTATATAACGTTGCAGTATTTGGAGGAGAAATGCTAGACTATGGATTTCCAAGAGCTGAGGGGCCGTTTAATATACGCTGGGGGCTTACTAGGATGGTAAATAGTTGTATGTCCCCATGAAGGCTCACCCGAAGAGTGTGAGCCTTCTTGTGAACGCTGCTCTCTTCTTGAACTTGCTCTTCCATCTGTTTCCTGACCTTTATGCTGATAAGAACCTAAGTGGAGATTCTTTTTCCTTGACCCTAAAGAGGTGCTCCCTCACTAGACAGCTGTTAGGAAGCTAAGTGACACTAAGGAGTAAGAATCTTAGAGGTATTTCAGGCATAAGGTTACTTTGGGGTTGGAGATTTGCAAGTGCAATTCATATATATATATATATATATATATATATATATATATATATAATTTTTTTTGGAAATTCCATTTATAGAATGTGCCAGCTGTGGGTCAGTGCTGGCACTGAGCACGTTGCTTGCATTGTGTAGACACTGTAATGCTCACTGACATGAACGTTCCGTATACACATCAGGAATTTGGGAAGATACATTAAGGCTATTAGGGGTAGAGAGGAGGACAAGCATGCTCCACAGAAGGACTGGACTAGGATGGGGCCAGGTGAAAGCCTGACAGTGAAGACAGGAGTCCTTGAAGAGACCATTACTGTGAAAAGAAGCTTACCTCAATATGTGGTGGGGGACAGGGTTGGCGAGAGAGGTGCTAGGAATGCCTTAGGCCTTGTAACTGAGGCAGTAACCTGGGACAGGTCATTGTGTCCTTAGTGCTTGTCCACAACCAGTCCCTCGATTGGGATGCAGGTGTCTTTGACTTGGACTTGCTCCTTGAGTGGTTTCCTCTGCTCTTTGTGCCATGTCCCCCCTGCTCTTGGTGGTGATGCGGTGGTGACAGTGGGGGTGATGGCAACGTTGGTGGCTCTTGTAATGAGCACGGTGGTGGGGATGATAGACATTGTGATAATCATGGTGGTGATAATGACATTGGTGACATTGATGATGCTTCGTGTTTTGAGCACTTTCTCAGTGCTGCCCCCTGTTCTAAGCACTTTCATCTGATGTCTGTTCCCTTGTTGAGGCCAGAAACCTAGGGTTCTTCCCTGATTGTTCCTTTTGCTCATACATGCCATGAAACTATCAGCAATTTCATCAGCTCTACCTTTAGAATGTATCTGTGTTTGTCCTCTCTGGCCATCTCCTTTGCTACCGTGGGGGTCAAACTGCCTCCCTCTTTTATCTGTCTTACTGCCAGACCTTCTCCCTGGGCTCCCTGATTCCGTTTTTGCCTCTTAGGATCCATTCACACAGCAGGCAGAGTGGCCTTGTTATATCATACATACTACCACTCCAGAACCTTCTTTATGGTTTCCCTTCACACTCACAATGAAATTCAAGACCTTAGACCCAGTTAGATCCCAAATGCCCATGGAAGATGGCCTCATCTCCTGCCCTTTGCCGGTTGCTTATTCTCCATTCATACCAACCTTCTTCCTGCTCCTTGAATACGCCCCATCCTGCAGCCTAGCTCCTCCCCGTAGGGTTTAGCATGGCTGTTCCCTTATCTCCTTTAGGGCTCTCCTCCAACTCTGCTTCCTCAGAGAGGACTTCCCTGGACATCCTTGATTGAATAGCAGTCTGCCTTTCCCTGTCCCTCATCTTCCGTGTATCCTATTAATCTGATTTGTTTTCTTCATAACGCATAATACTCTGTCATCATTTTATAAAGTTTTATCATTTATTCTGTCCCTGGGGGGAATTTTCTGCTCTTGAACATCAGCTTCATAAGGACAAAGACTTCCTCTGAGTTACTAACCTGTGTGCACTCTGGGTCTAGGGCAGTACCTGGCTCCTAGCAGACACACCATCGATACTGGCTGCAGGAATGAATAAATGATAAGCTTGTGTAATTAAAAAAAATCCGGGGCGCCTGGATGGCTCAGTCACTTAAGCATCCGACACCAACTCAGGTCATGATCTCTCGGTTTTTGGGTTTGAGCCCCACGTCAGGCTCTGTGCTGACAGCTCAGAGCCTCGAGTCAGCTTCAGATTCTCTGCCTCCTTCTCTGTCTGCCCCTCCCCTGCTTGTGCTCTGTCTCTCTCTCTGTCTCTCTCTCTCAAAAATAAATAAACATCAAAAAAAAATTTTTTAATCCTGACATTTCTATTTTCCTTTTGGGGAAACTGAGGCAAAGGTAAATTATGCCCTGGATTTTGCAGAGACAAGCTAAAGACTTCACTTGTAACTCATTTGAATCTCTCAAAGTTCCAACTCTGGCAGACCTAATACGGTGTTCACCCAACTATGTGATCCTTAGCGTTGGTGATGTGCAAGATGTTTGAGATGGTTTGTAGACAAGAAATGGCTTTTTTTTTTTTTTTTTTAAGTAATCTCTCTGCCCAACGTGGGGCTTCAACTTACAACCCTGAGATCAAGTGTTGCATGTTTTACTGACTGAGCCTGCCAGGCACCCCAACAAGATGCTACTATTGAATCACAGTGTGAATTTGCTTTTTTCTAGCAATGGAATTAAAAAAAATTCTTTAAGAGTGATTTAATTTACATGGCATACAGTTCAATAATTTAAGTTGTGTGATTCATTGTTTTCTTAGTGTATTCACAGAAGTGTGCACGCATCACTGTAATCAATTTTAGAACCTTTTCATTGCTCTGAAAGGAAACTTCATGCCGATTAGCAGTCATCTCCCCCCTCCCCAGCCTCAGACAACCACTGCTGTATTTTCTGTCTGTTATAGATTTGCCTTTTCCAGTTATTGCATGTCAATGGACTCTAGCAGTTTTTTTCTAGATACACAATTCTGTGTCTGGCTTCTTTTACTGGAGCATAATATTTACAGGGTTCTTCAGTGTTTTAGCGTGAATCATCCTTCCATTCCTTTTTGTGGTTGACTAATACTCCTTTGTATGGATACATCACATTTTGTTTATTCGTCATCTGATAGACAAATCGTGTGGTGGTTTTCACTTTCACTTTCACTGTCAAGAGTAACGCTGCTGCAAGCATTTGTGTTTTACGAGTTTCCTAACTGAGACATATGCTTTCAGTTCTCTTGGGCACACACCTAGGAGCGGAATTGCTGGTTCTCATGTAACTCTGTGTCTCACGTGTTGAGGAACTAACCAAAGTGTTTTCCAAAGGGCTTGCTCCATTTTACGTTCCCAGCAGCCGTGTAGAAGAGTTCCAATTTCTATGCATCCTTCCCACCACTTGTTATTGACTACTGTTTTTCTCATAACCCTCTTAGGGGGTGTGAGGGTGAATTCCCTTTTGTGTTGCCCTTAAAGAAGTTGGGGGGGTGATTCAGAGACAGAATCTGGGTGATTCCGTCGGTGAAGCATCCAACTCGTGGTTTCAGATCAGGTCGTGGTCTCACAATTGTGAGATCGAGTCCTGACGTCAGGCTCTGTGCTGACAGCATGGAGCCTGCTTGGGATTCTCTCTCCCCTCTCTGTCTGCTCCTCCCCCACTCCTGCTCACTCTCTCTCAAAATAAATGTTTTTTAAAAATCTTTTAAAAAGAAATAAGTTAGGCCCTCAAGCTGTCAGCAGGGAGACTGCAGGGTCTCAGTGGAATTTCATAACATTATTTGAAGTTTATTGTTTTTTGTAGTGACAGATCACTTTCCTTTTATTTCCCCTTTATTTTAAAGTGAGAACATTATATAGATTAAAAAAAATACAACTTTATGAAGATATCATTTATGTCCCACACAGTTCACTCAGTTAAAGTGTGTAATTCAGTGGCTTTTAGTATATTCACGAAGTTGGGCATCCTTCACCACAATCAATTTTCAAATATTTTTATTACCTTAGAAGAAACCCCCACACTCCTTAGCCATTGTTCCCCCAAATTCCCCCCTACTCCAGCCTCTGGCAACCAATAATCTACTTTCTATTTCTCTAGATTTGCCTCTTCTGGAGAGTTCATGTATTTAAAAAAAAATGGTTAGCTTCCATTTATAGCAAGGTGTATTGGTTTTCCTATTGAACTACAAAGTGTCCTGTTAAACATAATAATAAAAAAAAAAAAAACTAAGGTGAACAGTATAAAAGAAAATAAGTGGCATGTGCATAAAAGGTAAAAATGACTGTGGTGGTCAGTGGTGGGCTGGAAGTAGGGCAGGTATCCTTCTCACGGGATGCCTCTGGCCAGTGTTTGAGAAATGGTGGACCATCAGTGTCCTTGGTCTTGATTGGTCAAGAGAAACCCTTCATCTTTGGTCTAGAGCACAGGGAGACTGAGTCCCTTCTAAGCCCACACAGCCACATCATCCAAGAGTGCTATCCACTCGGGAGCCATGTGACCTTGTACTTCAATGCCTCAGTTTGCCACTCTAGCCCAAAGGAGACAAGACCCACCTCCTGGAGTTGCAGTAAGGACTAAATGCATGATACGTGAAAAACATTTAGAACACTGCCTGACACAAACTGCGTGCTCATTGGGTGCTGCTGTCCAATTTCAGTTACAGTCAAGGGGAAGCCCTGACTGCTCCCCACCCTGATAACTTTTTTGTTGCCTTGTGTCTGTTTTGCCTTCCTGAGCAGAGAGCTTTGCTAGAAAAACACCCCCTCGAAGAGCCAGGCAAAGCCTTCTGTAGTCGAGGGTTTTTGAGTAGCTGTGTTAGAAATATCCTAGCCAGCTTTCAAGTCAGAAACATATTGCCCTTAACCAAGTTTACAAAACCACAGGTTACCTCTTTATGTTTTTGCAAATTGCAACAAATCAAACCCTGAAAGCCAAATTCCATGGGGGCCGAGTGCCTTTGTTATCAGTTCAGCAAGTAACCCTTGGACATGGACGTGTTTCCATACCTCAACATTTGGAATACATCAGCAGACCAGGAGCCCGATAAATGATTTTTGAAAAACCATTATATGAGTAAATTGGGACTTTAAAAATGCATTTTTCACATGTTTTTCTTCAGTTGGATCAACCATATGTTAAAGTAAGCTTCACCTATGGCAACAGTTTTCATCTGAGGCTTATTATAGCTTAATAAAAGAGTGTGTGGGTGGTGAGTAGAGCCTCCTGCTGAGCTGCTAGAAAATCAGAACTAAATGGCTTTTGTCTTTTTGCCTTGTTGATCGAAAATGGTTTGAGTTTTGCCTAGATCACGGACGGGTGAGACCAAGTCACCAATCCTCCAGGACTTAGGCTAGATTCTGTAGGTTTCCAAGGAGATGACTTCATTCAGGGCCGAGCCCAGGAGGTGGGAGAAGGACCCAGGACTCAGACTGCCTGGGTTCTAATCTCAGCTATCCCACCAATTATTAGCTGTGTGAAAATTATAGTTTATTAATCCTTCAAGTCGAGGTTGCTTTTTCTTCCGAAAAATAGGGATGATAACACTTACTGTTGCACGATTGTCGTGGGTCAGATGAAATAATCACATGTGACGTTCTTAGCGTGACTTTTTGGAATGGAGCTAATTTGCCTGACGTTATTGATGTATATATGCCATTTCTGGAGAAATCGACTCCTTTGGGCACATCTGGAATGCCCTCTGATGTCTGGTGTCATTGCATTTAATTTCCATAGTGGCCGCCTCTCTGCTTCTCGAACATACCAGTTTTGTCCCTGCTTCAGAGCTTTGCAGTTGCTGCCCATCTACCCTGCCTGCCCTTTGCCCAGCCTTTGACGTGGCAGCTCCTTACTAACCTTCAGGCCTCTCCTTAACATCTGTAGCTCCACGCAGGTGTTCTGTCATCTCATTGTGTTTCTTTCCTTCATTGCACTTGCCCCACCTGAAACTATCCTGTTCATTTATTTGTCTGCTGTCTGTCTCCCCCTACTAGCATGTAGGCTCCAAGGTGGCACTTTCCCCATCTGTCTGGTCTGAGGTATAATGGCGTCCTCCTGGTTCAGTGTCTCGCATGTAATAATCACTCCTTAAATATCTGGTAAGTTTCAGTGCACAATTTGGAGTTCATATGCAGGGTTTCATAAGTAGTGGGACGTGAAGCTTTGAAAGAAGTCTAATGGTAAAAAGGCTACCATGTTTCACAAACGTGTTCTGAATTTCAGTTTTCCCTCTCACCAGGCTGTTTTTGATGTGAGTTGATGTCATCAGGAGGAAGGTGTACAGGATGATAACAGTAATTGATACAGGCAAATAGGACTGGTTAAAGGCTATCAGAGGAGTTCGTTTTCATGCCAGTATATAGGCAGCCATATTTAACCTTTGATAAAATGGCAGGCAGATGGATGGACTGAGTTACCACCTTTCCAGCCAGTTAGTAGATGTGTCACAAAAACAATTGGAATGATCATAATGAAAATTTTACAGTGCCTGAATGACATATCGTTTAGGGAGGAAGAACATTCTTTTGGGGGCATCCGTGTCAGTAGATCCTTGCTACTCTCTCTCTAGTATCCTTAGATCACTGGAGATAGTCTTAAAGAGGTTATAAAGATGTTATTAATTGCTTACTGTAGTAAGTGTCATGGAGGAAAAATACGGTTTCTAATAAGAAAAACAATTGTTGCAGCAGACCTACTTGAGATTGGATGATCAAAATATATGAATGGATCCCTTAGAAAAGGTGAATATCATTTCTTATAATTTGACTTGAAAAATCGATACTCTGATACCCTTAGACCAGATTCCTTTTCCCTCCATTGCTGACACAAGGCAGAAGGAACATCACTGATTCTTTTTTTTTTTTTTTAAGTTTATTTATTTACTTTGAGAGTGAGAGAGAGTGTGAGTGGAGGAGGAGCAGAGATAGTGGGGAGAGAGTCCCAAGCAGGCTCCACGCTGTCATTGCAGAGCCCGATGCCAGACTCTACCTCGTGAATACTGAGAACATGACCTGAGCCAAAATCAACAGTCGGACACTTGACCGACTGAGCCGCCCAGGTGCCCCAGAACATCAGTGATTCTGTAAGCACCAAGTTGATACCTCTCTTTTTCAGGCAGGTAGTGTGTGCTTAGCTCTCTACTTGCTCCATCGTCCTTCCCCTCCCTGTTTCCCTCCCCTGCTGATAGAAATGAGCATCATGTGGTCCAAAGCTGTACAAGGACTTTGGACTTGCCACCTGCCATGGCACATGAATAAAAACCAAAATCCTCTCGGAAGGGAGTGAGGACAGTGGAGACTTGTGGGTCACATCCTTGGCAGAGCACAAGCTTGCCTGCAGTGTTCCAGAAGCCTGTGGAACAGATCCTTAGTGCTCTTTGGAGTTACACAGGAAGGTAAATGTTTGGGTAAGTGGTCCCCTCTCCACCTTTTTGCCGACCCAACCAGGGCCATCTTACATTTCAGATGTGGGAGAGCAACACCTTGAACACACATTTTGGCGATGTCTTCCCAAAGACACAGTGTGTGTTTTTGCTTATTGATGTTTATCTGTTTAAATCTTTCCTTGTTTCAAAGGTATCAGTTTAACTGAGGGTTGTGTGACACCATCTGAGTTAAACACTTCACATGGATTCAACCACTGTGCTAAGAGAGCGGCACAATTTGGGGGGCACAATTCCTTTTTCATATGGGGATATTGACACTGCAAGACATTCTCTTTACTCCTGGTCACATGGGTAGGAATTGCACAGCCCTTTCTCTTAACCCCTGTGCCTTCTTCTCCTCGCACATGTCACATGCTCATTGTAAATACTTAGGTAATAGGGATAAGAGAAACTAAATTTAAAACTACACCTGTAAGTCATTCATAGTTCTGTTTTCCCCCTTGTAAGTTTATTAACCACTGTTGAATTTTTATTTTATAAACTCCGTGTGGGTGTATTTGTGTGTGTGTGTGTGTGTGTGTGTGTGTGTGTGTGTGTGTGTGTCGTTTATATAAAATAATCCAATGCAGTTACCTTTATATAAATATGTGATTATAGGGGCGCCTGGGTGGCTCAGTCGGTTAGGTGTCCGACTCTTAATTTTGGCTCAGGTCATGATCCCAGAGTCGTGAGATTGAGCCCCTAGTTGGAGCATGGTGGAGACTGCTTGAGATTGTCTCCCTCTGCTGCTCCCCCACATTCGCGCTCTCAAAAAAATGGTAACTTCCCACATCAATATATATCTACATGTGACTTAAAAACAGTACAATATTTTATACATTATCTGTACCGTGATTTGTTCTACCAAATCCCTCTTCCTGGGCTCTCCTTGCTCCTTCCCTCCCAGATGACAAGAGTAAGCATCCTCTGGTCCAGTCTTCCATTATTCCAAACTACTGCTGTGGATGTTTCTATACATCAGGGTTTTTGAATTTGTAATTTCTATAGGATAATTCCTATGGTAGTATCCAAGCCCTGCCACAAAGGATAATTCCAGGTAATAATTACAGGCAATCAGGCCTTCGAAGAGTATAGTTGCTGTGATTGAATATTTTAGCCTGGCTCTCTGCTCCCTGATTCAGTAGGTGCTGGTTGACTGGTTGCCTGAAGCCTGCAGGGAGCAATCCAGTAGGGAACAGAGAGGGTGAAGTCTGTGTTATAATATGGCGTGATAGTAATAGACACGTGCTCACTGTAGAGGACAGAGGAGAGCTGCCCCACCCAACTCTGCCTGGGCACTGGCTGGATGGAGAGGGTAGAGGATGCATGGTTTAGGCTTACAACGTGGGGTGTGCTAGGCAGGGTAGCCAGTGATGGAGCCAGAAAAATAGCCAGGAGCTATTATCAGAGAAGGCTTGACACATACTGTTGAGAATATTTGGGCCACCCTCTGGATTTGATTCTGGGTCTCCTCTGGAAGGAGACCTTGGAAAGGCTCTAAAGAGAGCTGATTGCCATTGTATTAGATTCGTGCTGCCCAGGGGCTGGTGGATGGCTGTGTGGGAGACACGGTAGGAGAAAGAGCGACGTGATGGAAGGAAGGTGTGTAGTTTTTCAGGTGAGAGGGTCATGGGGGTCTAGATGCATGCAGAGGTCAAGGAGGGAGGGTGGAAGGGCTGAGCCAGAGACTATTTGGATTAGTGGCCTCCTCTTGGATATGGAGCTAAGTTGACAGGAGTATTTGACTCCTGGAATTCTACCCAGAATTGTGGAAAAATGGAAGATACTACTAAGAGTATTGACAGTGGGAAAACTTGAATGCAGGGCATAAACAACCTGTGAGTGTTGCATCTGTTTGTTGTGGCTAGAGTTCTCACGTTTCTCAGGAGATCCCCATGTGTGAGTGATCTTACCGGGGTGATGAAAGTCTTCAAAAACTGGATTATAGTGATGGTGGCCTAAGTTGATGAACTTGTTAAAAATCATCAATTTGTATACTTGAAAACAGATGAATTTTGTGATATTGTAAACTATACCTCAGTGAAATTTATGAAGGGGAGAGATCCTCATAGTCCAAAGAAGATAAAAAGTCACTGAATTCTATGTGTTGAATTAAGATGTGTTGGTTAATTTAATGTATCATCTTGACTAGGCTTTGGTGCCCAGTTGTTTGGTCAAAGACTAGTTGTTGCCATGAAGGTATTTTTTTTTTTTTTTGTATGTGGTTGATATTTACAATCAGTTGACTTGAAATAAAACCGATTTCCCTCTGTAATGTGGGTGGGCTTTGTCCAGTCATTTGAGGGACTTCAGAGAAAAGACCAGTATGCTCCAGGAAGGAAGGGATTCTGCCTCCAGACTGCGACGAAGAAACCTTGCATGCATATCCAGACTACTGGCTGTTCTATAGATTTCAGACTCAAGACAGCACTATCGACTCACCTGAATTTCCGGCCTGCTGGGCTGCCCTGTGCATTTCAGATTTGCCAGCACTGATGATCGCGTGAGCCACTTCCTTGAAATACGTCTCTCTTTCCTTCTCGGTCTCTCTCCGTGTATACCTGTGCATATACACATACACGCACACATACGTACACAATATATCCTCCTGGTCCTACTCCAACCCTGACTGATACAAAAGGAAAATCGAAATATTTTGGTTGCTTAAATTTTTTTCAGTCCTCGTCATTCTGAAAAGCGTATTGTGGCCTGTGTGCCATGGGCCGGCATATTTGGGGGCAGGATAGGCGGAAGCCCTGGGGATCCTGCGTCTGCTCCACGCAAAGTCAGACGTCACCACCACTGCACTGTGGGTCGTTGGGCAGGCTGGGCAGCGTGGCTTGTGCTGATGGTCTGAGAAGGGTGGGAGGTAGGCCAGCCTACTGGCTGTTTCCAGGAAAGGTGGCCCCTGTGTGGCTGTGGCTCTCAGGAACCCAGCTAACTCTCTGTTGGCCTTCAGCCTGAGTGTGTGTTTCGAAGAGGCATACCAATGTGATCGGCTGCAGCTCGGACTTTTATTAGTGGATGGCCAGAAACTGCATGAAAATGACAGCCAGTCCCAGCGTTGGGTTCTCATCCTCTGTGTGTCATGACTCAGTTTGGGTCCCTTTTGCAGCTTTGTGCTAGGGATGCTAATGGCTCCTTTTTCCTCTTTCGGTTTTTTCTGTGACAGGCAGGGATGGCAGGGGGGAAATCTAAGCAGATGTTTCTGGGGAAAACTTGGAAGAGTGGAGACTTCTGATATAGAATACTCCGGAACTTAGGTCCACATTGGATGTCAGTGGTTCAGATGTTATTGATACCTCCTATGTGCCAGGAATTATGTTCGGTTTTGGGGCTACTGTTGGCCTGTGCTGTTAAGCTGGTTGCATTATTGCTACTTGAAGGAATAAAGGAAAAGAACATGTGTCATGGGAAAACTAAAACTACATTCTACTCTAAAAGGAGAAAGACTGTTGAGCCCTTACTTGGTAGCCTCTAAAAGATTGCCCAGGTATGGTGCATGACAAAGTCTTGGATAGAGACCAACCGTGGTTCATATGTATTTAATGCTCTTTGGGTTCCAGAATATTTATTGAAGGTACTTTCCTGGAAAGTTGGTGTAGAATCATATGTAGTCTCTGCTCTTTACTGGCTCTTTGATGTTTTGTAAATCCTTATTGTCTTTAAGGGAATGTTCCTTGTTCCCTCATCTATAAAATTCTTCTCCTCACAGAATTGTGGCAAGGAATGGATGAAATAATGGCCATAAAAAGAATTTCTATGGAGTTCCTCTGTGCTGAGTGCTAAGAGTCATGTCGTGTTTTAACAGTCCAAAAAATGCTCCCTGGTCTTAGTGAAATTACATTCTAAGGAGGGCAACAGATCTAAATAAAGCTGGGTGTGTACCATTGTGAGTGTGTGTGTATATGTCTGTCTCCAGAGACAAGTTTGTTAAAGACGTTGTCATCAAAAACCTGTCATTTACCTTTTTTGAAGGGAATTTTAAAAAATTCATTCTTTTCTCACACATCAGAAAGGGATACTTGAAAACATTCCTTTTAAAAAACTGATTTTCCCCATCCAGTTTTCTCACACATTATTGGTTCCTTTCCATTTTTGTCATCCAGACTTACCCAGAAATTCCTCAAAAACCACTCTCCCCAACCCTCTTCCTTGTGTCTCTTCACCTTCTCCACACCCACTTTCTCTCACTTCAGCTTCACAAAGACCTAATCTAGTGCCCTCGTGAATGCAAACCCTTCTCGGCCCTCAGACCACAGATGGAATGCAGGGTGAGTGTAAGTGGCGAGAAAGAAACCAGGTTGGCGAAGCCAGAACTTGCGTCGGTGGGGGGAGGGGAAGCTTGGAAACATCCACGCATCAATATTTATCTTGTCGCATGGTCACCTCAGCCTGATGGCCTTGGCCTTTCTCTGGGGAACCCACAATAAGGGCCACCAGCTCTGCCTGGAGAAGTGATAGGAAACCTTGCACAGGAGGTCTCTGAGTCGGGCCCAGGAGGAGGAGTACAAGGGCATTGGGGTGGAATCATGGAGCAGTGCTCTGTGACTTGGGGAAGAGGAAGACGGTTCTGTGCCCCTGGAATGTCAGAGACGCAGGAGGAAGAGAGAGGAGATAGGTGTGTGGTATGAGCTAGTTCTACACAGATGATCTCCATCCCCTTGGTGAAGATGCATCCTGACACCTGCCATTTGGTTTGCAAATGGTCCCTCCCTTGACCACAAGGCAGGTGGGGGGAGGGGAGGTCATTGTGGCCCATCTTGGGCCACTCCCTCTGGCCCTTGAAAATCTGCAGGTTGGCAGCGTCTTCTTTGTTCACAAAGGACACTGTCGAGTGTTTATTTCCCTGGTGTCTCCATCAGATCACCGGGGTTTGCAAGTGACAGAAGCCTAACTTAAAGAGGCTGACGCAAAAATACTGAAACAGGTAACTGAACGGTCAGTGGGGGGCGGTGATGGCACTGGCTTAAGGCTTGGACACGGGTAGTGTGATGATTTCACTTGGATTGTGTCTGTCTGTCTCCTTGTGTTCTCTTTGTCCAGACAAACGCTCTTCTTATGGCGGCAGAAGGGCCCAGCTACCCTAGGCTTATATCCTATTAGCATAATGCGCCAGGGAAAGGGAACGTTCTCTTCCACTCACTCCTGCAGAAGTTGCCACATTCGCTGTCTTTGTACATGCCCGTCCCTGAACTCTGGCTGGAAGGATAGACTCTGCTGATTGGCCAATCCTGGCTCATGTGTCCTGGGGTGGGAGCTATGAACCCAGACCTGTGAACCGAGAACAAGGAAGCACGCCTCCCCGGAGGACGGTGGAGGTGCCGTGAACCAGAAGTAGGAATGGATCTCGTGGAGACTGAGACAGCAGATGGCTACAACATACACTTTCCTTTCCATCTCATAGTGTAAGTGCGGAGAAGAATGACCTACACCGGAGGTAATGAACATAGCCATTGTTAGGGCTTTTTATGGAGGGGAGGGGTGGGATGACTTCAGGGAATATGTGTGCAGCAGGAAAAAAGATTTGAAACGAAGCCCAGCTTCTTATGGGTTTTTTAGTATCTTGTTTGCTGAGGCGAATTAAGCAAGAAGAGAATTTGATTGCATCTGATTGCTTGTAAAAGCGTTCACAAGACATTTTATCACACTGTTTAGACGGGTAAACAGCTAGGAGGTGAGTGCCACCCTCCAAAGTAATAAACAGAATGTGAAGGCCTTCCTTCCTATTGCATTTATTTATGCTTTTGCAAGTGCAGCCTGTGTTCATTGCTTGAACCTAGGAGTTGCGCTAACTCAGGACAGATGGCGCTTAATACTGACCACACATGAAGACAGGTGGCCCCAGGCTCCAAGTTCAGGCAGAAGGCAAGACAGATTTGCTTCCATATGGGATGAGTATCATTAGATGCTAGGACTCTGCGGTTTAGGAATGGAGCTGCGGAATTATCTTGAGTAGGTACCTATTATTGTTAATCTCGCTCATTTCCAATAATCATTTTTTTGGTATTAAGGCAGGGCTTGACCGTCTACTAACGCTTTCAACCACATCTCTTGTCTTTATTCTCATAATAATCATGTGCAATGAAGTTTGCTCTTCTCCATTTTTACAGATAACTAGTGTCTGACTCCTTATCACAAAACTGTGTTGTATTGCCAACAGTTGAGCATTTGTATCCATACCTTTGACTGAAAACCCAGGGCTGTTTCCATTGTTTCATAATTACTTGCCCAGCAGCCCTCCTCAGTTAATTCAGTGCTGCCTTTCTTTATGTGCCCCTCAGTACCGGCATCAGAATTAAACTGTCCATGGGGCGCCTGGGTGGCTCAGTCGGTTACACGTCCAACTCTTGATTTCAGCTCAGGTCATGATCTCACGGCTCATGAGGTTAAACCCCATGTTGAGCTCCGTGCCGACAGCACGGATCCTGCTTGGGATTCTTTCTCTCCATCTCTCCATTCCCTCCCCTGCTCATGCTCACATGCACGTGTGTGCACTCTGTCTCTCAAAATAAGCTAATCAAAAAAGTACAGAAAGTTGCAAAAATAAGGCAGAGAATTCCTGTACGCATTCCTTCCACGTTCCCCTAAGGTTAATATCTTATAAAATCATTGCACAGTTATCAGAACTAAGAAATTAACATGCACACAATGCTATCAACTGAACTGCAGACCTTGTTTAAAATTCAGGAGCTTTCCTATTGATGTCCCTTTATCGTGGTCCTAGATCCTTTCTAGGACCTCATATTGCATTTAGTTATTGTATGTCCTTACAGTTTTCTGTTCTAGCTTCTGACAGTTGTTCCATCTTTGTCTTCATGACTTTGACACCTTGGAATAGAACTGGTCATTTGTTTTGTGCAGTGTTGTCCTATTTGGATTTGTCTGATGTTTCTGCATGAGTAGATTGGAGTATGCCTTTTTGACAGGAAGACCACAGAAGTGATATTGTGCTTTTTCTCAGAGCACTGTATCAGGAGCTACATGATCTCAGTGTGTCTGGGTTACAGAAATGCCAGTCTTGACACCTTGTTGAAGGTACTCTGCCAGATCTCTCCTGTATCAAGTTACTATTTTTCCTTTTTTTTTATTGTTTTTTTTTTCATTGTTTATTTTTGAGAGAGCATGCACAAGGTGGGAGGGACAGAGAGAAAGGTGGGGAGGGACAGATGATCCAAGTGGGCTCTGTGCTGAGAGCAGACAGCCCCATGTGGGGCTCACACGCAACTGTGAGATCGTGACCTGAGCCGAAGTTGGACACTTAATCGGCTGAGCCACCCAGGCGCCCCACTATTTTTCCCTATGTAATCAATATCTCACGGGGAGATGCTTTTGGGATTTACAGATACTCTGTTTCTCAGCATAGTTACGCCCACCATGTTTAGCCTCCATTGATGATTTTTGTTAGCAACATTTATTACCGTGGCGGTCGCCTAATGAACTTGACTAAAACTTAATATATAAATGCTCCTTCGTGCTCTTACTCTGATGTCACATTATATGGTGACATGCCATAGCAATACTATATATTTTTATATTTTCTTTTCCTCCATCTCTTCACATGCATGCCTATTTTTACCCACTTAAAGTAATAAATAGTTCATGGGAAAATTTTAAAATACTTTTCAGAAAAAGAAAGACAAAAGATGCTTTTGGAAGTGTATCGTTGGCTTATAGAATTGAGAGGAGGCTGGAGAATTGAGCTTGGAACTCCAAGGTATGGAGGAGGACCCTTGGAAAAGACAACGTTCTGCTTTTTCTTGCCCACTGGAGTCAAAATCCAACCTTGTCCATTTCACTTTTTGCTATGTCATAAGCATTTCTGCACGTCTGCAGTGTTTTCAGTTGCCATTCTTTTTTTTTTTTTTTTTTAATTTTTTTTTCAACGTTTATTTATTTTTTGGGACAGACAGAGACAGAGCATGAATGGGGGAGGGGCAGAGAGAGAGGGAGACACAGAATCGGAAACAGGCTCCAGGCTCCGAGCCATCAGCCCAGAGCCTGACGCGGGGCTCGAACTCACGGACCGCGAGATCGTGACCTGGCTGAAGTCGGACGCTTAACCGACTGCGCCACCCAGGCGCCCCTAATAACATGCATAATATCCTGCATGCTACAGTTGGGTGTTGGGGTTTTTCCAAGTTTCATAGGGCATGCATTCATAAATAACTTTGGTGCTCAGAGTTTCTGAAGCTCGGCTGCAAACTGGAATATCCTCGGGAGTTTTAAGAAACGTTGATGCCTGGGTTCCACCTCCGGGGGTTCTGGTATGACAGGTGTGGCTGTGGACTGGGCATGGGGATTTTTTGAAGTTCTCTAAAGATCCTAGTGTGTGGCAAAGGTTGAGAACCATTGGTAGAGAAGCTTCTTTGCCTGTAATGTGTATGTTTTCTTGTATATGAATAATTCATGCATTCACTAGTTCCTCTTGACCGTAGAAACTTCTGCTATTTTCAATTCAGTAGGCGTAAACAACAGAAGCATTCTCACTCAGAGGCATTCAGACATGAGGGTAGCCTAAGATTGCTTTGTGGTATTACTATTTCCTGTTTATATGAATAGGGTAAGTTGTATGATTTCCTGTACCTTTGTTTTTTCTCCTATGAAATGGAGAAACATCGTGTCTCCCCTTCCTAGGGTCGTGGGAATGATTTAAAAATTGAAGTTCAGGAGCGTGTGGGTGGCTCGGTCGGTTGAGTCTCTGACCCTTGATTTTGGTTCAGATCATGATCTAATGATTGGTGAGTTTGAGCCCTGCAGCGCAGAGCCTGCTTGGGATTCTCTCTCCCAGTCTCTCTGCCCCTTCCCTGCTCATGCTCTCTCCCTCTCTCTCTCAAAATAAATAAATAAACAAACTTACAAAAGAAAAAGTAAGTATTGAAGGTCAGACTCTTCATGCACAGCTGTTGAGTATCACCATTTTAGAGAACGATTTGGCAATATCTGATGAAAAGGAAGATCTGTCGGGTGCCTGGGTGGCTCAGTTACTTGAGTATCTGACTTCGGCTCAGGTCACGATCTCGCAGTTTGTGAGTCAGAGCCCCGCGTTGGGCTCTGTGCTGACAGCTCAGAGCCTGGAGCCTGCTTCGGATTCTGTGTCTCCCCCTCTCTCTGCCCCTCCCCTGCTCATGCTCTGTGTCTCTCTGTATCTTGATAATAAATAAACATTAAAAAAATTTTTTTAAAAAAAAGGAAGATTTGCATGCCCTGCTTTGCAAACAGCTTCAGACCTATGGCAGTGATTAAGTTCTTAGGTGAAGAGATGGCCATGATGATGTTTTTCTAGGACTGGGCTTAAGTTATCGAACCATGGTAATGGTTCTCCAACACAGGGTTTTAATTTTTTTTAATCTTTTTTTTTTTTAAGTTCATTTATTTTGAGAGAGAGAGATCACAAGCTGGGGAGGGTCAGAGAGGAAAGACAGAATCCCAGGCAGGCTTCACAGCATCAGTGCAGAGCCTGACATGGGGCTTGAACTCAGGAACCATGAGATCATGACGTGAGCCGAGATCAAGAGTCAGACTCTTAACTGACTGTGCCACCCAGGTGCCTAATGTTTTTTAGTGTTTGTTTATTTTTTGGGAGAGAGAGAGAGAGAGAGACCAAGCACGAGTTGGGGAGGGGCAGGGAAAGAGAGGGAGACACAGAACCCGAAGCAGGCTCCAGGCTCCAAGCTGTCAGCACAGGCCCAATGCGGGGCTCGAACTCACAAACTGTGAGATCATGACCTGAGCCGAAGTCGGACGCTCAACCAGCCACCCAGGTGCCCCCAAGTCAGGGTGTTCTAGAAAGCACGGAAGGGCGTCAACCCCCTCTTCTCTTTGGGGGTTGTCCACTTTTGCTGTAGCCATCTCCGTGATTGGTAAGTTTCCTTATCAGTTTTTTGGATTTCTTCCCACATATTTTAATTAAAATCTGTTTTTGATTTCATTTTACACAACCGATAACACAGTATAAAATTACCTGCATAACATCCTAAGCTTTTGCTCATCTTTGCCAGATTCCCGAGTGAAAATAGGAATGAATTTACAGACTGAGTGTTGGTAAATTCAGGACCAGAACTCAGACGTTCTGACAAGGTATACGATTCTTTTTAAATTCTAAAGCTCTTCATTAATTAAAAAGACGAGCTGTCGTTATTGAGCACTCGCTCTTAGCCAGGTGCAATGATGAACATTTCACAGGTTTTATTTAATCCTTCAAATGGAGCCTTCAAGGGACAGCTTGGATTTGAAAAAAGGGTTCCTGTTCAGGTCAGAGAAATGTAATAACAATAATGTATTCAGTTCTTACTATGTTCCAGGCACTGTTGAGAGTCTTATTTGCCCCCAGCCAGGAGAGTGACTTGCCCCTTGTCATACTACCAAGTGGAGAGCTAGGAATTGAATCCAGTTCTGTCTGCCTGATGGGAGGCCACTTGGCTTGATCACTGTGCTTGCTTCACCCCCATCCCCCCACAGGCTGATGTTGGGTCAGCTATGTAAGTATTCAGGTGCAGAAGACAGAAGAAGGTTCCGTTGCATTTCGGTCCCAGCCAAGCACTTGACCTCAGTGCCAGGTGAAGTAGTCGCAGTGTTGTGACTGGCTGCCTCCATCGAATACTGACCTCTCTCTCTTTTTTTAAATATATACATATTTTTTTTTAACGTCTATTCACTTTTTGAGAGACAGAGACAGAGTGCGAACAGGGGAGGGGCAGAGAGAGAAGGAGACACAGAGTCTGAAGCAGGCTCCAGTCTCTGAGCTGTCAGCACAGAGCCCGACACGGGGCTCGAACCCACGAACCGTGAGATCATGACCTGAGCCAAAGTCAGACGCTCACCCGACTGAGCCTCCCAGGCGCCTCTGACCTGTCTCTTTGTGACATGCCTGCGAGGTGGGGTGAGTGCAATCAGTGTTTTGTGAAGTCAGGTTTATGAATTAAATCAAATAGAAAAGGCTTTTGTGAATATAAACACCAAGGTGAAGGAAGGTCCCCATTGATCTGCACTCCAGAGAGGAGTGGACGCTTCAGGCAAACTAGATCTGATTCTATTGTCCCAGAGCTTCTGCAGTTAATCCTGGGCATGCCAGGAAAAACAATTCCATTCTTTTTTGTTTAACATCCACAGTGAGGTGTTTATTTTGAGGAGTGCTGCTACGTGGATGTTAGAAGTGCTATTCCAGGTCTCTCGTTTAATGTTGTGTGTTTAACCTTGGATTCTTCATTCTGTTGCCCCTGTGACTTTGCAGAGCCCAAACACTCTGTGCCTCGTAAATGGGGGGGGGCCCCCGCGGCAGAAATAGTGCCAAAGAATTCACGCCCAGCTCTGTGACAGGGTGGTCTTTTCCTCCTCGGGCCCCCAGGCTCCGGTGTGCTGAGTCTCTGTCCGTTTTGTGGGAAGCCCCCTGAGAGGCCAGGTGGCTCAGAGGGCACGTCAATATGGTGCGTGCCAGTCTCCACACCTGCTGGGAAGCAGATGAGGGGAACTGACCGATGCCGAAATCAGTTTTGACAGATCTTTAATCTTCTTTCTAATTGAAAGCCGGTGTTGGAGGTGGGTCTTGGTGGTGCCTCCTGTAGAATTTGCTTCCATCCCCCTCTGAGCTCTTTCTCCTGCCACTGGTGTCCATGGGCCCTGACTCCTACGTGATGACAGAGGCAGCTCATGGCGTGGCCAGTCCAGCCATTCCCAACCGGGGAGCAAGAGGCAGCCCTCTCTCCTCTAGGTGGGAACGGATTCTTCTGCCATGAACGTTCACTTCTGAGTGCTGGAGCATCAGTAAGAAGATGAAGTAAAGAGGGAAAAAACCCAGATTAAAGGGCATGGGCAGAACCTCTTCTCTTTTTCACACACGACGACTGCTTGCTTGCACGGTGCCTTCCAGATGGGCAAAGGAAATGAACCAGGCGCAGAGAAGCTGAATCCACATAGCAAATGGGGATTTTAAAAGTTCAGCTCGGCAGCAAGGAAGGCAGTGCAAATTAACACAAAACTGGGATACCATTTTACGTATTAATTGAACAAAGGTTTGTAGCTGTTTGAGTTGCCAGTGATAAAAGAGTGTTGAAGGAGGCACTTTGAGTTTCTCCTCACTTTGAGACAGTGCTGTTGGGAGTGCACTTTGGTTCAGAATTTCTGGCAGGATACCATCAAAAGCCCGAAAAATATTCATCCCTTTTCACTCAGTCATGTCATTTCCAGGATTCCTTGCTAAGGAAATCATCCTAAAAAAAAAAAAAAAAAAAAGAAGAAGAAGAAAGAAAACCTGTAACACTTAGGTATTTCTAACAATGTTATTTTTTTATATTTACAAATTGGAAATAACATGAATATGTAGCAACAAGGTTATGAAACATTCTAGCAATAAGGCTGGAATATTAGTATGTTTAATGTAGCCATGAAAAGTGAAGTTGACTAAGATTTTTATAAGATGGGACATGCTTATGATATATTCAAAAGGCAGAATTGTGCGTTTAGTTGCTTATCAATTTTTAAGATAATGTAAACACATAGAAAAAAAAAAAAAGAAAGGAAATAAGCCAAAATGGTAATGATGGTTGTGTGTGGGTGGTGGAATTTTCTTTCCCTTTAAAAAACTTTTTTTGTGTGTGTATACTTACTTAATTCTCCTCCATTCAGCATTAACTAATTAATATTGATAAAGTGCCGATTACGTATCAGCACTGATTTGTTTTAGAAGTATTTTTATTTTTACATAGACCTAAGCTGATTACAGCATTGAAAGTTGCTTTCTCTGGGCTGTCAGGAAAATAGGAGTTTCGGCTGATGAGGACTAAGAAACCCCCCTGTACTCTGTACTTGCCACAGTATGACAAAGGGAGAAATCATCATACTCCGTCTGTCATTATTTCACGGTCTCATGAACACTATAGAGTCCATGATACTTGGAAAAGAGCCTCTGTGAAATGGTGCTGGCAGTCTCATCAAAGTGCCAAGGAAATCTATCAACAATGGACATTAAAAATGCAAGAGCCACACAGTGACTTTTACACTTGGAGGGAGGGGTACTTATTTTTAAAATAAGGAAGGTCAGGCGCTGGGGAAGAGAGGAAGAAGAGGGAGATGAGGAGATTCCCCAGTAAACTCTTGGTGTCACACTGAGGCTTCACGTGGGTGTCTTAGACCTGGACAAGGGTGATTTTGAAACTGAGAGGTGGGTCCCTGATTCCATACCTTATTGTAGACGGTAGATGTCACCTAAGTGGTCCCTGGTAGTACAGAGGGGAAATTGCTGTATCATATCAAAAGGACTTGCTGTGAATGTCCACCTAGGCTCTAGGTCTTGCTCTAACCTTGGATGACTGTAACCACTTGTGCCTCAGTTTCCTCATCCACGAGTGAGAGATTTGTAAGATGATCTTTGAGGTCCCTGAACTTCCAGGGACTTTGTTGCTCATATGAGTTATCTGCAGATCTGAACCTGGCCAGAGCAGGAACTAAGCCTTACTGTGCTCGTATCCCTGGGGGTCGGCCTGCTTCTCTCTGTAGGTTGAACTGTGGTTGGGCGCTTGAACAAGCAGAGTCACCTCATGAGGATCTTTCTTGAGATGTACGAAGGGGCTTTGATAGCTTTGCACATGGTAAGAGGTAAAAATATTGATAAAATTGGGTATCATTTATTACATACCATGCCGTGTCACACTTAATCCTCAGAGCTCCCCTGAGAGGTAGGTATCTTGTTACACCCATTTTACAGAGATCCAGAGAGGCTAAGAGCTCATAGAAAGTCACTTAGCTGGTAGGTGTTGGAGTCTAGATGTAGGCGACTCCAAGTTCTGTACCCTTACTCACCATCTATGTTCCTTCTCTGTCTTTTGTTTTTTTACTACCATCACCATTGAGATTCTTCACAAAACAGCCCAAGGCTCAAGTAATTCAAAACAATGGTACAAAATGGTGGCCATAGGCTGTGGTATATACCTGCCGTGTTGTTTGGCCTGTATAGGTTTTCTTAAAGAACAGGATCAGTAGCTAATGTTTTTGAGTTGGTAACTTCACATTGGGCTCACAGCATTGCCAGGCTGGTTGGAACTCAGTAACTGGGGCCCCTTTCAGGCGGGGCATGTGCTATGCGGTTTCCTGCCTGCCCATCTGACCTGCCTCCCTTATTTACATTAGTTCTCAGGTCGAAAGAAAAATTCAACCTCTTGAATGATGCAAAGCTGGGACAGCCAGTTCCCGAATGATTAGAATCCAGCCACAGCTACAATAGCATGAAAAGCACGACAGGTGTAAATACCGCCCCCTTTGAAAATAACTGAACACCGTGTCTGAAAACGAAAATGTGCAAAACAGTGAGTTACCAGGTACACACTGTGCAAAATGAGGCTCTTAGGCCTATGGAAGGCTTCTCCAGAATGCTGTCATTTAAATTACGATTTTGTTTTTAAAGAAAGAATTTTGAATTTAGTGCTGCTTCCTAGAAATGCCCCTGATACACAGAGTGAAGTTCCCCTGTATGGAAATAGCTTTCGTCTTCTCAAGGCACTACAGGTGCTATGGGCAGTGTTGGGGACACAGTGGTTGCAGCGTATATAGGAGCTGGCATTGCTAAATGACTTCAGAGCCTGAGAAACTTGGGTTCAAGCCCTCGCTCTTACTTGAACATGCTCTGCATATTTGGGACACCTGTTCAATCTCTCTGAGCCTCATTATCGTTTTTTTTTTTTTGTACAATGGATGGTTGGAGGATGAAAGAACATACATGTGCACATATGTATGTATTTCTATATTATCGTTGATATCATTTCAGCGTGGTGCCTGACACTTTGAAATAATGAATCTCATTAGAGTTATTATTGTTTTCCTCTTTAATCTTGGAGTGATTTCATTTGTATTCCTCTTGATCCTGACCCGGTCCCTTCCTAATATCCCTTGACAAGCTTTGCCACGTCAGAGGCACCAGTGCCCTGAGGTAGGTGACTTTCCTTCTGGTGAAAGCAAGAGCGGGAATAATTAGTTGGGTTCAGAAAGAAGAACGAAGAATCATTTGTGGGTTGGGTTTGGAAACAACGCCAGCCATCGATGAGGTTGCTTGAGGGTGAGCTCCTGTGCAGGGCCGGGGAGAGCCCGGGGTGAGCTCAGCTTCTAGGCTTGGACTGCTCTGAGGGTGATCCCTCCTGAGATGGGCTTGCTCCCTTCCAGGTCATTCTCCCATGAATTGTCCACACACCCCTCCTGTGCGAGAAGGGGATGGCAGGTGTCGTTACTTGGAGGTGGGAGGATAAACGGTCAGACCTCATTCTGCCCCTTGTCCTCTGTCTTTCACACCCTGCACTATGCAGTCGTCTCATTATCTCCTGCCACTCTTGCTCTTTCCCTCTTCCTTTCTTACTGCTTTGTGCAGCTGGAGGGAAACGGCTCTCAACAGGATAAAGCAGCAGGGCTAATCCTCTTCTTGTGTCTCATGCTGAGGACTTGAGTGCCCCATTCCTTACTACCTTGTGGCAGAGACTGCCTGTCTTCTCCCAGCATCCATTCTCCCACATCCAGTCTACTTGTATGCTGAAATTGATGCACTTCTTAGCCTCCCTTGCAACCAGATGGAGCCAGGTCCCTTGGTTAGGACCAGTGGATGAGGGAACCTGCTGGGTCACACTCTCAAGAAGGAGGAAGCAAAACCTCCTCTTCCTCTTGGTCTCTTTCTTCCCAGTCTCAGGGATGTGACCATGGTGGCAGTGAGGGATCATTGATTTGTGATGACACAGCTATGTAAAGCTGGGGGCATTACAGAGAGGGAGGCTGGGTCCCTGAAACCATGGGATCTCCAGTCAGCCCTGCTTAGCATATCCTCAGAGTGTTAGCCAAGAGGGAGATAAACTGTGTCTTGTTTGAGTCACTGTTGGTTTGGTCTGTGTGATGACCTGCAAACTGGGATCCTGACAGATGAGTGCTCACATGAAGTGCCTTTCCGTCGTGACTGGACATTTGGTGGACGATGACCCTCGTGGCCAGAAGCTGTTGTGGGTGCCTCCTGAGAGCTTTCGGCCGTATGTGGATTGACCTCCAAGGCACTGTGGAAGACTAGGGGGAATTAGAGAAATCTAGATTTGAATCCTGACTTTGTAATTTATTAGCTGTGTGACCTTGAGCAAATTAAGCCTCAGTTTCCTTGCTTGTAAAGTGAGATGACAGTGCCTTCCTCATGGAGTTGTATTTTTGGAAAGCCCTTTGCTAGTTGTCTAGAACATGTAAATGGGTAGATATAGACATATCATGGGGATATCCTTTGCAAACAACACAGACACGGTTTCTATATGACCAGGAAATCATTAGGTGTCTCTAGGGCATGGGTGTTGATCCTGATAATGAGTCCCCCATCATTCATTATTGGCTTTAATGGTTGTACTAAGACCCACACAATTGGGTCTCTCAATGTTCTTCTTCTTCCTTTGGTCCAATAGTTGCTTCATGCTGAGTTCCCTGAAATGCTATTCCATTTAACTGTGAATTGGTTATGTGTTTCTTGAGTCTTACCATATTCGTTAATTATATAAGAAGGTAGGGCATTCTCCTTGTAAAGCAAAATATCTCCGAAAACAATTGAGTTCTATCTCACTGATGTTTTGTTACATGATGGTATTCTAAGTCTTATCTGTTTGGGTCAGTTGAGTATTTCTCCCTCTAGGAAGGAGCCCATCTCTCCAGTATATTCCTCAATGTTTTGTAGGCGTAGCTTAGATAACATTTCTCACGATGTGTGACCTATTGGGATCATAGTCCCATCATTTTGTTCAACTGGATAGTGATAAATACTTACTGGTGGGTGACCTTCAGGCTGATACACATGTCCAATGTTTGCAGAAAGTTGAAAGAGTCTAGGGATTGGAGTATGAATTTTGAAGTTTGATCACCTGGGGTCACATACCAGCTCCTTGCTTATTAGCTGTAAGATGTCAGCCAGCTTCATTCTCGTCCTCAGTTTCTACATCTGTAAAATGGGGAAAATAATTTGTGTCTCAAGGGATTGTTAGGATAAAGTAAGTATCACAAGTATCTTCCTCTCCTACTCCCCCAGAAGACTTTTGGTATCAGTCCTGTTACTCTCAGTCATGATCATTTAATGTGCTTTGCCTAATTAATTATACGTGGAGAGATCTATGTGACTTTGCAGTGCAGTTTGCCATGTTTTCCTGTCCTTCCCCTGGTAGTGATCGTAAGAGAGGCTGCTCCATCCGTCTGGTCTCAGGAGTGGAGGCCATGGGGCAGCGGGCGTGTAGCCGGAGGGAGAAGTAGCCTCTGTGATTGTAAACATTGAGCTGCTGGCACCACTTGTTATGGCGTCGTGGCCTCTCCTATCCTCACTAAGGTGTGTAAAGCCCTTAGCTTGGTGCCTGGCATGTATTAAGTGTTCAACCAACATGATCTGTCTGTTCGCCTAGTGTTTTCCCTTTCCTGGCCCCGCTGTCTAATATTTTAAAACCTTCTGCAGTCTTTTGCTCTCATTACATTAAGGCATGGAAATGTCACTGGTATTGGCTAGGCTGTTCCTGAAGTTCAAGAGCAGAACAACCAAAACATAAGGAGAGAAACGGTTTTCACTGTTCTTAGTCAGGGCTTGGTAACTGCTGGTTTGAGGGCCACATAAGGCACACTGCCTGTGTTTGCAAAATCTGTAAGCTAAGAATGGTTTTTACATTTATAAATGGTAGGGAAAAATAAAAACAAGGAAAATACTTTGGGACGTATGAAAATTCTATGAAATTCAAATTTGACTACCTGTGAAGTTTTGTTTAAACAGACCCGTGTCCTTTTGTTTATGTGTTGTTTGTTGAGCCAGGTAACCTTACTTACTACTTGGTCTCAGTGTCCTAATCTGTACATGTCACAAGATTAAGGAGCTCAATAAACTATATATATGACATCGTATTAAAAAAAAAAACAACAACAACCCATGATACCCTCTTACGTGCGGAAAACCTGCATAACACAGAGTGTTACTTGAAATCATTTTTTAAAAATATTTATTTATTTATTTATTTATTTATTTTGAGAGAGAGAACATAGGCGTGCACAAGAAGGGGAGGGGTAGAGAGAGCAAGAGAAGGAGAATCACAAGCAGGCTCCACGCTGTCAGCACAGAGCCTGACAAGGAGCTCAAACTCACGCACTGTGACATCACAACTTGAGCAGAAGTCATGAGTTGGATGCTTAGCCCACTAAGCCGCCCAGGCATCCCTGAAATCATGTTTCTGTTGTTGGTTTAACATGTTCCTGGAAAAGTTAATACACACACACACCCTAAAACCTTCAGTGATTCTGGGTGGTGGGGTTACCGATGATTTTTTTGTTCTATAAATCTGTGCCTTTGAGTGTTTTCTATTTGAGTTAGGTGCATGGAGGATATAATTTAGAAGAGTTATTTTGAAAACAGAATAAGAACATAAGGTAAGATAGAAGGAGCCGCGAGTGGGGGGATGGGTGAAATAGGTGATGGGGTTTAAGGAGGCCCTTGGCAGTGA
>NW_024412444.1:4743554-4807004 GCF_014898765.1 Herpailurus yagouaroundi
AAGGAGCAGAAATGACTCCTTTTACCCCATTTAACAGTGTGTTGGGTCTCTTGGGCCCTGGTATTGTGTTGTATTGAAAACAAAGGTTCTGGGCCGGCGAGTGTCTCCTTCAAACCCCTTCCCATTATTTTATGTGCCACTTGGAAACAGAACCATCCTATTCTTTCCATGCATGTGTAGTGTTGGCTCCAGAGCCTGGCATCACCTATGTGCTTAGAACTGGGGACTTCCTAGAACCTCTCCTGGGACTCTCGGATGCTGCCTGACCTGTGGACTCAGCCATGGCTGGCGGACATGCCTGGTCCAACTTGTCAAACTCTTCGGGCTGGTTCTGCTCTTTGAGAGCATCCTTCCAGGACTCGGTGGCAGGACTCCCAAGTCCCTGCAACCTTTGGCTTCGAACATGAGGTGTTTTCCACAGAGGTATTGCATGGAGAGCTGAAAAGGGGTGATGGTGTGGACTTTTTTGAGGGAGCAGACTTCCCTGCTGGTGGGCAAGACTGCAGTTTGGGAGAAGGAGTGCCGGTTATCAGAGCCATCTGGCCCAGCCCTGGACTTAACGCTCTCGCGCAGGCACCCTCCCCATTCTCGTAGGAGCCACCCTTTTTATAAGTGGCATAATCCTGGAGGCTCCAAGATGAATGTGGCTTGCACAATTCCTCCTTTGTTCTCCAGAGCCTGGGCAGACCAAATGCTCTCCAGAAGGCATCTCAGCAGGTGTCCTTAGATATGTGTGCTTTATTTGGGCCTCCTAAATCTATAGCACTTAGTGGACAGCCTAGAGAGAAAATGTGGCAGACAAAAACCAAAAAACAAAACAAAAGCAAAAACCAAGAACACTGCGTGTTGCTCAAGTCCATTCCAGGAAAAGTGATTCATCGTTGTGCATCGCTAGGTCATGCTGTGCTTTTGTTCCCAGGGTAAAAGGCAGGTGGAGGCACTACCACTCAGTGGTCAGAGTCCAGTGCACCTGCATTCTGGTCTTGGTGCTTGTCTTGAACTGGCTAAGTGCCCTTGGGCATGGTTCTTAACCTCAGTAGATTTTCCTTTCCTTGCTGGTAAGAGGAAGTCTTGGAAGAGCGCCTACTTCATGGTATTAGAAACAACAACTGAGGTGTGATGTGATGTATAGTGTCATGTGTGAGACACGCTAAGTACACAGGCATTTAAATTGTCCACCTCTTTACACATCCATTGGCTCATATAGCCCTTAGAGCAGGTGCAAAGGGCCTGTTTGTATGTGGCCTCCATCTGAGCACTGTCTGTTTTCTAAGAAACTGTGATGCCCAGAGTTGAGTTTGGGGACAGTTGACATGTCTTAAATTTTTTTTTAAATTAATTAAAATTTTTTTTGAGAGAGAGCGAGCGCAGGGGAGAGGGACAGAGGTGAGGGAGGAGGGAGGGAGAGAGAGAGAAAAAGAAAGAGGGAGGGAGGGAAGGAGGGAGCGAGACTCTTGAGCAGGCTCCAAACCCAGTGCGGAGCCCAACGCGGGCCTCAACCCCACAACCCTGGGATTATGACCTGAGCCAAAATCAAGAGTCAGATGCCCAACTGGATGTGTCTTAAATTTCTATTTATTCCTAAACTCTTTTTCAAATCTAGAACTTCCTGCTGTTCTCGTATTTCACTCAGGGAATAAGAATTAGCAATCATAATACTAACAGCAGCAAATATTCAGAGTCAGGCATTGTACTAAGCATTTTACTCCATTAAGCCTCATGGTAACCACATGAGGTTCAAGTTTTTATTACCCTCCTTTGGCAGGTTCGAAAAATGAGACACACAGAGTTTAAGTGACTTGCCCAAGGTTTTGCAGTGAATAAATGGAGAAGCTGGCATTCAGTGGTAGACCAGCTGCTTCTGGACCCAGGGCTCTCAACCACCATGTGAAGAACTTCCCAGGTAGCAGCTGCTTGACGCCTTCACCGTTGACTCTGGCCTGCTCCTTTCAGAAGAGCCAGGCAGTAATAGTTGAGCACATTCAAAGCAAGCCTTCACCCTGGCCTTGGAAAGAAATGAATCATGCTTATTCCTTGAGTGCTTTTAAAAAATATCTCTTGTTAGATCTATGAAATGCCAAACAAAATGAATCAGATTTTTTTCTTTCTGTAGGAAGGCAACCTCGCTCCAGGTAGCTCGAGATAATAATTCAATGAGGTATTAAGTTGAGAAGTATAAACATCTTTCCTCCTAAATCTTTGTGCTTGCATTTTTCAATCTGTCAGGAGTGAAGGATTTCACTGGAGAATTTTGTGAGGCAAAGTGTCTCAGCCTTGGCCACTATTGACATCTTGAGTCACTAGTTCTTGGCTTTGGGGCCTATCTGGTGCGTTACAGAATGCCCAGAAGCATCCCTGGCTTCTAGATGACCCTCTAGATGCCAGAAACACCTTCCCCTCCCAGTTGGACAACCAAAAATGTCTTCAGAGATTCCTGTCGCTTCCCTGAGTGGGGGGAGGGGGATGGAATTGGCATTAACTGCTGCTTTTCGGTCCCCAGCAGATGCATCTTGGAATTTGACTTCTGTCCCTTGCACAAGTGGGCAGCATGGCCACGGACAGGCCTCATGAACCCTCTCAGCTCTGGTTTCTCACAGGCATTCGGAAGCGCATGCTTCCTGTTGGTGACCGGGAGGCTGACATGAAAAAAACCTAATTAAATTATAGTGAATGGTTAATAAATACGTACGTATTTTTTTTAACTGTCCTTTCCTTCTCACTTCAAAATTCAACAATTCTAATCGTAATTATAGTTTGTAGTTTGACTCCAGATGCTAACATATGTATGTGATAAATCATTTTATATTTTTCTTGAAGACCATTCCTGGGAATGAAAGTTGAGAGTAATTTTTCTCCATTTTCTTTTTTTGCTGAGTTTATGTGCTCCTTTTCTCCCCTTCAAACACAGAAGAGTCTTTTATATTATTACACGTGAAGGATTGCTCCGGGGAAGATCAAGGCCAACCCTTTTGAATATCCCCTAGCAGTTAAGGAGGAAATGAGTTTAAATAACAGCTCCTGGGATTTAAGTTAGAATATGTGAGGGAACTTTCAGACAAAGGTATCCAACAGTGGGAGTTCATTACCAGAGCAGGTGATCAAATTGTCTTTCGTGGAGACTGGTAAAGCCTAGAAAGCCATTGATCTGGAACAGTAGGGAGAAAGACTTCCAAAGTTGGAAAGCAATCTAGACCTTTCACGTCTACCCTCGAATAGTCTGCAAGCGCTACTCCTGGTCTGAGCTTCTAAGAAAGATTCTGGAACAGTTTGGCAAGTATGTTTCATTCTCCTTCCCTGGTAGTTCATCCCCGTTTCTCCCTCCCCCCTACTCCCGGCCCCCCCGCCACCACTTGCCGAAAAGTGAACCCCAGAAACAGTTGGCTGAATTGTAGCACTTGAGACCCCGATGAAGGCAAAAACAAAACCAAGGAATAATTATTCACCGCTTTGTTAGCAATTACTTGTACTTTGAGCATAACTTTTTATTATTGGAGACGTGGCCAAACAGAGTGCCATACTTCTTCAACAGCCTGAGCATTGCCTGAATTACCTGTGTGCTGAGTCATCCGTGCAGCTTCTTAAAAATATGGGTGCTTGGGCCCCACCTCTGGCGTTCTAATTCAGGAAGCTTGGGAGGTACCAGATGGCTGTGTTCAGCACACATACACGCTGATCGTCGGGGTCTCAAACTTTGGGCCGTTCCGACCTCCTTCCCTTCATGATTTCCTTCCTAATTATCCAAACTACTTGCCAGATCCTGATGACTCCACATCCTCTCATTTCATCTGTAACCTACCCCTTCCCCCTCCGACCTTTTTTCTATTTTTGTTCTTCTAGTTCATGTCTGGCCCAGACAACAAGCAGCCTCTTTACTGATCTTCCTGCCTCCCGTCTGCCTTCCTGTCTGCTCTCCAACGTGTAGCCAGAGTGATCTTTCAAATGTATGTTGGGTATCACACCCTAGCTTAAACCCTTCATTGCATTTAGGGCAAAACCAAATTCTTTCTGAGATTCTGCGTGGCCTTGTGTGATCTGATTTGCTACTGATCACCTCACGCCACTTTCTGCCCTGTCTACTGCGGTTAAACCGCGGTGAGCTCTGGTTGCGTTTGGCTGTTCCATCACGCTAAGTTTGTTTCGGCCTCAGGACCTTTGCACGGTGCTTTTCTGTAGCTCCCTGGTTCTGCACACAGCTCCCTCATCCTTCAGGTCTCAGCCATTCTCACCTCTTTAGATAGGCCTATCCAAGCCACACCCATTCACAGTCCATATTTTATTTCCCCATATTTGCATCCCAGCCTCCTGGCTATTCCCTTCATAGCGTGAGGCACTTGGTAATTATTTTATTGGTAGGTTTGTGTTTTGTCATGCTCCTTCATTGGGAAGTGACTGTGTTTGTTTTATTCACCCATCTGCCCCCAGCACTTAGTTCAGTGCCCGCCACATAGTTTATGCTCAGGAAGTACGCATGAGGTAAGGGAATGAATGATAAATGAATGGGCGAATCAGTTTATTTGCTTATGTATTCATTCCCACATCCACAGACATTGAATAGCTCCTGTAGACAAGTCGTGAGCTGGGTGCCTGAAGGGAAGGGAGAGAGTGATGTTATCTAGGGCGCCTGGGAGTGTTTTAACTGATTTTACTTTCTGGACACAGCGAGTTGTGTAATTATGTCATTTTTCCTTTTCCACATCGGCTGCTACAAATTTAGAGCCAAATTTGTGGCCCATACATCTTCTCGGTATGCAGTTGAACCTCCTTCTTGGATCCATTTCATGTCCCCGTCCTCATTTTTCTTTTCCTTTTGTTCCTATTTTAAATTTATGCCATCTTGTATTTTATGTCTTTTCATAAGCTGCCTCAAGCTCTCCCTGAAACAAGACAAAGTATATATCAATCAATATATAAAAACGTGAAGAGTTTTATGAGAAGTATAAATAAAGTGCTTCTTGGATTGGAGAGGTAGATCTTTCGCAGATGGCTTCTGGGAGCTCCGGGAGGTGGAGAGGAGAGGTGAGAGCCTTCTCGGGGGGAGGCCTGAACACTTAGTAGGCGCAGGAAATAGGACTTCAATGGAAATTAGTACGGAGGGATTTAATTCGGGGAACTGGTTATTTTGACTGCACACCAGAGCTGTAGAACTCCTGCTGTTTTTTCCCCATTATCTTCTTTCTCGAGAAGCACCATATAATTTTCAAAATACACAGGAGTCACCCACTCTGCTGTCTCTGAAAGCTTCATGCAAGCTTTCATGGGACTCTCTTCGTGCGTCGTGAGCTGACGGAGACTTGGGTTTGGAGAGGGAGGGGTGACTGCTTCTCCGCTTCTGTCTGGGGTCGGCTTTTGTTATCAGGGCTTCTGTTTCAGCACTGGCCGGAGAGGGGAATCAAAACCCTTTCCTGGGTCAGGGTGGCTTTGTACATAAAGCGCCTCTAAGAGTGGTGACTCGCCCCTCGCATGCCTCTAAGCGCTCCAGATGCCCCCAGTGCGAAGCTGTGCATCTCCAGTTCTGACCTCTCCCTGGGCTCGGTGGCTGTCTCGGCACCTCTCGCTTCTTGGATGACTGGCAGACGGAGGGAGCTTAACATGCCCAAGGCTGGATTCCTCCTCTTCAACCCACTGCAGCTGTGGCTTTGCCGTGTCACCTCGTCACGGTTTCGTTCGTCCCATTTCTCAGGCCGAAACCTTTGAGGTCATCTTGGACTCTTCTCTTCCTCTTACATTTTCCACTCAGGCCACCAGGAAGAGTTAGTGGCTCTGCCTTTAGACCATGCAGACTCTGACCTTATCCCACATACCCCTGTTCCAGTCACCACCGTCTCTTGCCCGGGTTCCAACAATAGCCTCCAGACGGATGTTTAGAAAATGTAAGTCAGGTCTTGAATCCGACGCAACCCTGTCTCCCGTAGTCTAAAAGCCAAAGCCCCTCAGTGACCTTGGAGCTACCATGTGCTCAGTATCCCCTTTCCCCACCCCTAGTACCTCCCCACACACTCAGACTCACTGCTCCAGTGACACAGGACTGTTGGCAGCTCCTTGAACACGCCTTGCCTGCGCTGGCCTCAGGGCTTTTGCATCAGATGTCACTTTTGCCTGGAACACCTTTACTTCCTTAAAGTCTTTGGTCCACCTGGACAGTCTATTTCTAACGAACACATTCTTCCTTGGGATTCCCAGTAATTCTAATAAACTCTTTTTTTTTCTTTCATGAAGAACTCTTAACCGTCTTCTAATACAATATTTAGCTTACTTATTTATTAGGTCTATTTTTTTTTTTTTTTTGGTCTGTTTACCCTTCTCCCACTCTGCAGTAAACATAAGGGCAGGAATCTTGTTTGATCCACTAATATGCCAACGGCCTAGAGTAGTGCCTGACACATAGTAGAATCTGAGTAATCCTTGTTGTTAATAAATGAAGCATTATCTTTTCTCAAGCGAGCATGCTTTTCCTCCCTTACCATCAATTAACCTGGTACACTGTCCCACTTTAGGGAACATTCTATGAAGTCTTAATTACATTGATAAAGCTGGGGAAAATTCCTCCAAAATAAATTGTGGCTTAACAGCACCCTCCATGTGAACCTTGCATGATTCTTTAGTAACCTCTCTTTTGGAGCCTCCTGGATCCATCTGGAAACCATTCCAACAAACATCCCCTCCTCTATCATAGATCACGATTTTCCTTTTTAATACGATTCTGGCTCCCCAGAGCCTACAGTCAGCATCGAGATGGATTTCTTATCTCTGTTGCTTCATTAAGAGTGTACATGTTTGGTTGCCAATGCTACAGTCCTCCACAGTGCAATTTGTTGCAACAAAAGAAAGTGTTTGCCAAATGATTTGTCAGCATATGTTGTAAAGCCACACAGGCGCTCCTTATGTAACTGGAAAATACCGATCCCTATTAGTGACAGATTGAAGACAAGGAAGGAAAAATGGTGTTGCTTTCTTCAAAGGACCTTCGGGGTTTGGTGCAAAGGTGTAGGGGTGGGGTGAGGAGAAATTGGGGACAGAGGCAGGGAGGAGAAACGGAGCGGATCGTGGGTGACGGGAGAAAACTCTGGAAGGAAGGAAACAAAGACTTAGCATCATAGGGCCTAGCTACTTATCTTCCAGACACCCAGCTTTCTTCAAGGTAATAACCTTTCCAGGTTGACAGCTGGTCCTAGGAGTCAAGTCGAGGGAAGAGAAACATTCCTAGGCTTTCTGAAATGGCAGGGACCAGAGCTGACCTCTCAAGGAGCGCAGTCCTGCCCTCGTGCTGTGCGGAGCCCCCACGCGGGTTGGCGGGTGGGATGCCTGAAGCTTTAGGGAAGGAGGTCCTAACCGCTGGGATTGGCAGCCATTTGTAAATTCAGCAGCTTGTGATTCTGGCCGCTTTTGGAAGTGACTCACCTACCCATCGGGAGAGCGCATTAGGCAAGCCTGGCCTCTTCTCGGCGAATAAATATTTGACCTCTTGATGTTCTCCAGGCTTCTTCCTAATTAGGAAACTCAGACGGCTCTCTAAGAGCAAAACCAAACATGGCTTCCCAGCACAGGGCAGAGCTCCTCTCTCCTGTGTTAAGCGCCCAGGCCCACAGCACCCAGTTGTTGTTGTCTCGGAGCCCTCTCTTAGACTCGCCTCCAGGGAGAAGATGTAATTGTGGCCTCCTGGTTTGTTTCCATTTAGAAGAAATGAGCTTCCCTTATCAAAACCAAATGTTTATCTAGTAAAAGGCTCGCTTCATCTCGCATTCTTTTGGTGATGTCAGCAAGTGTAAATGCTTGGAAGACAGGCAAGTATGTCTTTTCGGGAGGCGAGGTGGCTGGTGACCTGAATCAAAGTTGTTCCTTGAAGGATGCAGTGTTTTCGACATTCTGCATGGCTGGCGGGGGGCCGGGGGGGACCATGGAAATACCCGCTTGTTTACTCTGAAGCTGTTTTGTGGTAATGTTCCTTGGAATGTTTTTAAATTGACCGAATTCAAGAATTTACAATTATTCGATCATGGCAGTGTTTGAAACTTTTATGGCACAGCAGTGAGGCTCACAGACTAAGCCAACACCCAGTGTGCTCCTCCCATGGCACATGGTGTTGGGGTCCAGACTCCCCTAGTGCAGGTTCACGTTCTTTAGCTGTTTTTGTCTGGATGAAAAACAGCCTCTCTTCGGCCCCTCCCCTCGCCCAACTCGCATCAGCAGGAAGATATTTTACATTAAGAAGAAATTCCTTGGGAAATGTAAGCAAATTGGGAGCTAGGCTGTAAAATTCCAAGTGGTTTTTCAATCAAGTGATTTTTGTCTCTGATTGTCGAGGTGAGTGCACCCACACTGCACTGACCAACTTATCCAAGTTTAGGATTCAATAGGTCGTCTGCAGCCACACGGCAGAAAAGCTGCCTTGAATGTTGTTTAATTATTAGCCCAGATGTATCTTCTGTGTGTTGGATAGGACAAGTATAGCAGAGAACGGATGAGAAACAGGCTCTTCTGTGGTTAATAATGTCCTGTCTATCTTTGGGTAGCATCTGATTACAGCCATGTATATTATTTAAAAGGTTCTTTAAAAAAACATGACCACAGGGGAAAAGAGTGGCTTTCTCTTCCCGCTGTCTGCAGATTGCGTTTTAATCATGCTCATGTTAAGATGTGGTGTTTTCTCATGAAATTTGTCAAATCTAACAAGACCCTTTTCCATCCTATGGCAGTCCTACTTAAGCAACTTGTATAGCCACTCCAGACAACCCTGGACCGCTCTGGGATCAAGGCTGTGTTCCTCTTTTTTCTGTATCCCCTTCAAAACCTGCTTGAGATGAACCAGTACAAGTCTGTGTTTCAACTCCTATGAGTGTATGTGGAGCTGCATTTTCCAGAGAAATTGATAGAGAAGGGAGTTTTAAATGCCAGCAGCCCAGGGGACATGATGCTTGAGGGTCTGGGGTCCAGAGATGGACGAGAGAGGTAAGCAGGCCTCCTTGGACCTGCCTCTGTACTAGGCACCCAGAGTAGTGCACTGTGAAGACGCTCAGGCCGGACTGAGGGGACTTACAGGGCGGCGATCATGAACGCCTGCCACACTTTAGTCCGTGGCATAGCAGGCTGGTCCTGTACGTTCCCAGGGTGAGTTTTGGCCCGCAGTGACTTAACAAAACTCGAAAGCAAGGGTCTGTACACTAGATCCTACATGTGGCCCACCTCCTGTTTTTATAAATAAAGTTTTATTAGAACGCAGCCATGCAGCTTGTTTGAGTTACCATCTGTGGTGGCTTTCCCTCTACAATGGCAGAGTTACGTAGTTGTGACAGAGACCACGTGACCATTGAAGCTGAAAATACTTACCATCTGGCTCTTTGCAGAAAGAGTTTGCCAGCCCTTGATGGATTTTTAATTTAGGCACTACGGTTTTTCAAGGGTATCCATTGATGGCCCTCCGTGGAACAAATCCCCTGAAATAACACGCAAAATATTTTATGTGTGTGCACGCCCACACATTTTTAGGATTTTTCTAGAGAGAGAGTGCATGGGTTATACTACCTTTTCTAAAGTGTCAGTGGTCCTAAGATGAAGATCTTTGACCTGAAAGGGTATATGAATTTTACTCTGTCTTCTCTTAACCTTGAATTCTGCTTACCCCTAACCTTTTCTTTTTTTTTTTTTTTAAGTCCTAAAATCTTTAGAATTCTCCAGAATGAGAAACTGTATCTGAAGTATTAATGGCTAGCAGGAAAATGTTTTGCTCCATGGAATAGTTTTATTTTAACGAGGGCCTTTCACGCCGGAACCTAAAGGTGTGTGTGTCAGGGGCAGTATCACCAACCAGGCCAAGAGTAGGGGTGGGGCGGGGGCCAAGGTGACCAGGAGGCCGTTGCCTGGAGGCGAGTGCAAATTTCTGGGCCTCTTTAAAGAGACAACAGGGCGGTTATCTTTCTGGTCAAATAAAGCCAGAAAACCATAACAGTAGCTGCTCTATAACATTGTGTGAGGCAGTATGCTAAGCACATTACGGGAAATACCTAACTTCTCACTCACACCTCCCCAGTGAACCAACAGCAACCAGCGCAAAGTGCACACAATAAAATTATTAGCAATTATAGTTACTGCCCTTGGCCTCACCATCCCCGTTTATTACCTGAGGAAATGGAGGCTCAGGCTTGTTGAAGGTTTCCCGGCTCCTAAGTCAACCTCACAGGTAGAACTAGAAGCCAAGTCCATTCACTTCCACAGTTGTCATGAAAAAACAAACAAACAAACAAAAAAACCAAAAAAAAAAAACAACAACAAAAAAAACCCATCTTTCTGACCAACTCCATGTACACCAAAATGCGGGTGGTTGCCCTCTGAAAGGCCCCCAGATAGACTCCTGTGGTGTCGCTGTCAGGAAGCACGTGTTTTCCCATATTTCCTTCTCGTCTCAGTTCTTTGAAAACCTTACTTTAGTGTCTCAGTTCTAGAGCAGTGGTTCCCAAATCCAGCAGTCCGTCTACACTTCCAAGGAAGCATTAAAAAAAAAAAAAAAAAAAAAAAAAAAAATACAGGACTTACTGAATCTGCTTTTTGGCGGGGCGTGGGTGGGCCTTGGAAGTCGTTGTGGTTTATAAACCTGTAGAAGTAATGCTCTGGCCAGCTCAGCCCGGGTCCGTCAACTGCTGCTCCGATACCCCTGTTGTAGATACAACAGGGGTGTAATGTGGCTCCGGTCTGACTGCTTGAACCAAGGTGACTCAGCCCCCTCCCTTTTGGAAACAGGCAAGATGTTCCCTGTTTGCAGTTGGGTCCTCCTGTCCAAGCAGAGCCAGGAGTCTGTGGGTGGTCCTAGGCAGGAGGGCTCCCTTCTGGCGGAGCCAAGAAGGAACAGGCCGAGCTCCAATTGGTTCTTAGGAAGGGAATAGGGAAGGGTGGGGGTGGTTGGCCCAGAAGCAGCAGAATTAGGAAGTTGATTCGGAACTCCAAAGTGGAGTTGGGGGAGGAAGAATATTCCTCTTCTTCCTTTGGGCCTCATTTAAGGTCTTTACAACATCTTCAGTTAACTCTTAAGAGCTAGCTGTGCAAGTTGAGAGCTCTCCTGGAAAAAAAAAAAAAAAAGAAGAAGAAGAAAAGCACACTGTAGGACAAATTATGGCACTTCATTTCATAATTTATGGGCGATGTCCCTGGTGTTCACATGGGTGACCCCTTCCAGAACCCTGGGCAGTTTACAAATTGGCCTCTGAACTTTTGATGCACGTAGGTCTGAATTATGTACTGACTGAAAGCATGACGGGGGAGGCTCCAGGTTTGGGAACGACTACAGGACCCAGCAGGCGAGCTTTGCCGGATTCTTGATGAAAAATCCAAGCCCCTCAAAAAAAATGAGCGCACGATGCTCTGTGCATGCATGTTTGCGTGTGTACGTATTTGCTAGTCTGCCCTGGTCTTTTAGGGGGTCGGAGCAATTAACTTCTCTTCCCTTGTAACTAGAAGTCTGGAAAGAGCTTGCAGCCTTGAAAGTTTGGAAAATACGCAGGGAACAGGCGTATTTATGTTAAACTCGATACTTGAGAGTTCTTTGCTACAAAGCAATGTGAGTAACTAACTACCAGTGGGAATTGAGCACTTTGAGTCACGCATTTAGATTTCTGTCTGGCTTCTCCTGGTGAGTTGATGTCCCTGGAATCTCGGGGACATACGGAAATGTCATTTCTAGTGTTCTTTCTAAAGTGCTGCTCTCCTGGGCTAACTCATGCAGGGGGCAATGTCATACTTGAAATGTAGATTGCCCACAGTATCTCACCTAATTGAGTTATTAATTATACAAATAAGCCTTTTTTCAGATTCTGACTGGTGTAAATTCTTCGCTGTTCAAACCTGGCTGGAAAGAAAGTTTGGACTGGGATGCAGTCTCATGTTCTGCTGGTATAAGGATTTAAGAAGGGATAGCAGATGGAGTCAGCCTAATTAAAATGGAAATCTAATTAGTTGAGGGGAAGGAGAGAAATTCAGTGTCACACTTGTACCGCATTAACAATGGCACCTCCCCCAACCATCTTCCCTAGGCCTTATTATTTTTCTTTAGAGACCAAAACTTGAACTCTGTTCGCTAGCTAGTTTCCGTGGCTCCTCTGAGAAGGGGCCCAGGCTAGAAGCTAGGTTCCTTCATGGAGAGTGTTGAAAACTGCCAAGTGGGACTGGCTTGTGAGTTGGCAACTATGTTAATTATAACCCTGGGTCTGGAAGGACCTCACCGCCCAGCTATCTAGCATCACATTCATTATTCCTTCAGCATAAAGATACTCTTCTTTTTTAACAGCAGATGGCTACAGAAGTGGAACCGGGCCAGGCTCAAGGGAACACCTGAGCTCTAGCCTCTGGCCAGAAGCATCAGAGCTGTCCTTAAGGTGGGGAAATCATGGGAATAACGCTAGGCCCCCAGTTTTTTTCAACAGCTTTGTTGAATTCTAATTCGTACACCATGCAACTCACTATATAAAGTGTACAATTCAGTGGTCATTAGTGTACTCAGAGTTGTGCGTCTGTCACCACTCATTCCAGAACATTCTCATCACCCTAAAGAAAAAACCCATACCTATTAGTAGTCTCTCCCCATTCGCCCTGTAGCTACCCGGCCCCACCCTCCCCTCCCCCCACCCAGCACTAGGTAACCTTTATCTATTTTCTTTTTCTATGGAGTTACTTATTCTGAATTTTTCATACAAGGAGAATCATACAGTATACAGTATTTTGTCACTGGCATCTTTCATTTAACTTGTTTTCATGACTCATCTGTGTTGTAGCAATTATCAGCACTTCACCCCTTTTAATTGGCGAATAATCGTTCGCTTTTTGGATATACCACATTTTGTTTCTTCAAATGCTGTTGGGCATTTGAGTTGTTTCCACTTTTTAGCGAATATGCGTGGACATACGTTTTCTTTTGTCTTGGGTATATGTACCTAGGAATAGACTTGCGGGGTCAGGTAGTAACTTTGTCTCTAACATTTCGAGAAACAGACTCTTCTAAAGTGGGTGTCTCCTTTTGCATTCACACGAGCATCGTATGCAGGTTACCATTTCTCCACATCCTCACCCATAGTTGCCATTTTCTGTTTTTTGATGATAGCCGTCCTGGTGGATGTGAAATGCGTCTCGTGCTCGTGATTGCATTTCTGTGCTGGCGGAAGATGTTGAGCACCTTTTCATGTGCATTTGGCCATTGTGTACCTTCGTCGGGGAAATATCTTTTGCCCACTTTAATTGAGTTATCTCTTTATTGTTAAATGTTAAGGATTCTTTGGGGTTTTTTTTTCTTTAAATGTTTATTTTGAGAGAGAGAGAGTGAGCAGGGGAGGGGCAGAGAGAGAGAGAGAGGGGGAGACAAAGAATCCCAAGCAGGCTCCGCAGCTGTCAGCTCAGAGCCAGACGTGGGGCTCAAACCCACACACTGTGAGATCATGACCTGAGCTGAAACCAAGAGCCGGACACTTAACCAACTGAGCCACCCAGGCGCCCCAAGGATTCTTTGTGTATTCTAGATACAAGTCCCCTACCAAAATGTATGCCTTATAAATATTTTCTCCCATTCTGTGGATTATCTTCTCACCCCCATGGTGGTTTCCTTTGAGGCGTACAATTGTTTGCTTATGATGTGGTCCGTGTTAGCTGTAGTTTTCTTCTGTGTCTTGTGATTTAGGGTCATATCTAAGACACCATTGCCTGTCCCCAGGTTATGAAGATTTACTCATATGTTTTCTTCTAGGAATTTTATAATTTTAGCTCTTACATGTGGGTCTGCGATCCATTTTGAGTTAATTTTTGTTTGTAGCATGAGGAATGGGTTCAACTTCTTTTGCATGTGGATATCCAGTTGTCCTAGAGCCATGTGTTAAAAGACTATCATTTTCTTCATTGAATTCTTTTGGCTCCCTTTTCATAAATCAGTTGACACATGACTTTATTTCTGGGCTCCTAATTCTCTTCCATTTATCTGTATGTCTGCCTGTATGTCAGTAACACACTGTCTTGATTTTTGCAACTTTATAGTACGTTTTGAAATAGGGAAAAGTGAGTTTTCCAACTTGGCTCTTTCTATTTCAAGATTGTTTTGGCTCTCCTTGGTGCCCTGAATTTCCGTATGAAGATGGTCAACGTCTGCAAAACAGCCAGTTGGGATTTTGACCCACGCCCCACCTTTGAGGTGGTCCGCAATTTGTTGGCTGTGGGCAGCAACCCAGTAAAGTAGTCTAGAGAGAGCCTAAAGGAAAAGGGAGCCGGTGGTTCAAGCTAAGCAGCTGACTTTTCCTGCTAAAACTAAAGCATTCTCACATGCACCCCCTCTGAGGTTCATGTACACAGGCAGCTCCATGTTGTCAATCTACCACCAACATCACTTAGGTTCTGTGCAACTCTGCAACTTTGATGCATGTTGTAGTAATATCATTATTCCCATTTTGCAGATCATCTGAGTGTTCTGTGAGATGGTATCAGCGGTTTATCCCACTGCCTGGCATAGAGCGTGTGCTTCTTAAATGTGTGCTCTTGCTACTGTTACTGTTTTTGGTGAGTCCGCCTGGAAAACTAGTAAGTCCTTAAACAAAATGCAGGCCTGAGTACTATATAGATTTCAGTCCTTAGATACATGACCTAGAGTATCCCTCTGTCTTCCTGGTCCTTGCATTGCCTCAGAGGCTCAGACAATAGGTCTAGAGTCGTGCTTTTCAAATTTATCACTTGAGGGTCTTATTAAAATGAAGATTCTCATTCAGTAGGTCTAGGGGTAGGGCCTCAGACCTGCATTTCCAACAAGCTCTGGGAGGACCACCCTCTGAGAAACATGATGGTAGCGGTCCTAGAGAGCATGCCCACATAGGAGGTGTTCAAGATGGCCTCTGCACCTGGGGGCAGGCTGGAGGCTGGGAGGAGAGGCTTGCATCAAGGGGGAGTTGAGAAAGCTACACCACTATACCTGGATTATCTAGTTCCTTGCGAATGTGGTCATTTCCCTGTTGTCCTCCTGTGTTCTCCAGTAAACCTGGTCCGAGTCAGTGGTCTCTCGACTCTTTTATTTATTTATTAAAAACAATTTTTTTTAATGTTTATTTATTTTTGAGAGAGAGAGAGAGGGTGAGAGGGAGACACAGAATCCAAAGCAGGCTCCAGACTCTGAGCTGTCAGCGTGGAGCCCGACACGGGGCTTGAACTCACAGACCGCGAGATCATGACCTGGGCCAAAGTCAGACGCTCAACCAACTGAGCCAGCCAGGCACCCCAGTCTCTAGACTCTTTTTTTTTTTTTTCAAATTTTTGTTTAATGTGTATTTATTTTTGAGAGAGACAGAGACAGAACATGAGCAGCGGTGAAACAGAGAGAGAGGAAGATACAGAATCTCAAGCAGGCTCCAGGCTCTGAGCTGTCAGCACAGAGCCCGACGCGGGGCTCGAACTCACGAACTGTGAGATCATGACTTGAGCTGAGGTCAGAGGCTTTACTGACTGAGCCACCCAGGTGCCCCTCTAGACTGTTTTAACTGCATACTCCCTCAGTAGAAAACGTTTGAACACAGACTGCCAAACCATGCACATTTACTTATCAATAAATTATACACATATCCTCCTGTGATTAGCTAACACAGGCGGTACTGGCTTTGCATGGCATTGTGGGACTATAAAAATTACCATGCAAGCTGAAACTTTGCAAAGTGATCTTAATAAGCAGTGGGGAACATTACAATTGTATCAGGGCCCTTAACGTTTTTTTTTAAACATAGTAAAAACTCTCTTACGTGTTGGTTATAAATGCACAGGGAAATAAGAAAAATAATAAAACTAATATTTAGTACACTGCAGTTTGAAGCGTGAGAAGCATTGAGAATGAAATTTTTTTTTTTTTTTTTTTGGTCACAATCTTATCAAGAGTAGTTCAAACAGTGCTTATCTTCCTTTCCTTGTCTTACAACTAGGATACAGAGCAAGCATCTTTTTTATCAGTTGGCAAATTGTCACAGTCCTAGCTAATCTGGATTCAATTGCCATTTTATGCTTTGTGATTTCATGAAATATCTCCAAGAGCTCCTTTAAAAAAAGAACGTTTTTTGTTGTATGTCACTTCCTCTGGGACATAAATCTTCATCCTTTTTGTCACAACTATTTTCTTTATTGATAAGTTCACCTTCATGAAATCCCTTCGGTGACATGTCTATAATCAACTCCATGGTCGGCTGTTTCTTGTATAATTCCATTTATATTCTATTTGTGTATCACTTCCAGCATGATCACTTTATGTTTCTTTGCTACCCTGTGAATGTTGGTGGCCAGTTCACTCATTTGTGTACAGGGTCCCATGGCTGTGTCACTGGGGGACACACAGGCAGCACAGCTACGTGCTTTGCTGTCTGTGCATGAACTGAATGTGCAGGCCATGAGTGACCAGTCGCTGGCAGATTTTGAAAGAAGTGACATGATTGGTTACTGATCATAAGGTACGTTTGTTATTTACATAGTGATTTGAGGAAGCAGAGGAGTTTGTACTTTATGCAAATTACTCACAGCTAAACACCATGCAAATTACTCAGTTAAAATACCATGGAAATTGAAATTTGAACCATGGTGGGAGATTGACATTTTTTGACTAAACTGGGGTAACTGAAAGTTGTGCATGAAGAACCATACAGAGTGAATAGTGTCTATATTCCACAGCATGACGAGTATGTAAATCAAGGTTTGTGGTTTTAGTAGTAGTGTGCAAAATCCAGACTTTAAAGAACTGTCTTGATCTTTTCATTTTAACCAATTTATGGTTAGTGTTTCTTGTTACTACTGTTTTTTTTAAAGTTTTTTTAATGTTTTATTTATTTTTGAGACAGAGACAGAGCATGAGAAGGGGAGGGGCAGAAAGAGAGGGAGACACAGAATCCGAAGCAGGCTCCAGGCTCTGAGCCGTCAGCACAGAGCCCGACGCGGGGCTCGAACTCACGGACCGCTAGATCATGACCTGAGCCAAAGTCAGACGCTTAACCAACGGACCCACCCAGGCGCCCCTCTTGTTACTACTTTTACTGTACAATGTGGCGAAGAGCCTCCACCAGGAGTAGATTGTTCCAGGTCTGCCAGTGGCATGTTTCCTTGTGTTTGCATTATTAGAATTACACTCTGTGGCGTTTTTGTAGTTATCTCTTTAAGTCATTTCTAAAAGTTCAAGTGACGTTGGGTGTCCACAACTCCATAAAAGCATTTAACCTGGCAAACTCCGTAACATGCCACAGGGTACTAAAATCTAGTGTTCACAGTGCCCACTATCTCCTGTCTCATATTGTGACATTCCCACCATTTTATCATGGTGCTGTGAATGCCACTTAGGAGAGCTGCCCCAGCTGACAGCAAAATCAAGTGAGGGTCCCACTGTCTAGCCATATATTAAATATTTGTAAAGTTTAATCCCCTAATTTTTTGGTAGAAATGCATTTAAATACAAACTTTATTTTTTATTTTTCATTTTTGGTTTATTTTTGAGAGAGAGAGGCAGAGCGTGAGCGGGGCAGGGGCAGAAAGAGAGGGACGCACGGAATCTGAAGCGGGCTCCACGGCCGAGCCGTCAGCACAGAGCCCATTGTGGGGCTTGAACCCACAGACCGTGAGATCATGACCTGAGCCAAAGTCGGACGCTTAACTGAGCCACCCAGGCGCCTCTGAATATAAACTTTAAGTATTCTCAATCCACCGTGGAGACCGTTAGCCTAAAGGTTCTGGTTGTATGTGAGTTTTGCTGCAGGAAAGGTACTTTGTGGGAAGGGGTCAGTTCTTCCCTAATGCCAGCAGGGTGGTTGGGACTTGAAGGTCCTCAAAGCCAGTGTGCTCAGTTCTGTTTGCACAGTGCATTTGCCTGGGGAACTTTGAAAAGTACCCGCCCTGGAGGTTCCGCCCCAGACCCTTGAGATAGATAAAAACCTCTGGGTGGGCGTAGACTAATGTGTATATTTTCTTAACAGCCCACAGTTGGTTCTCATGCACAGGTGGGAGTGGGAACTATAGCCCCAAAGAAGAAAAAGTGCGTCTTGAGTCGGGTCTTCCCTGCCACTTTTGAAGGACCCTAGCTGATAGATATATTTGCGTGCGTGCGCGCGTGCGTGCGTGCGTGTGTGTGTGTGTGTGTGTTTAAGGTTGAGGAGGCCCCCCTTAGTGACACGCATTTGCCAAGGACAATGCCTCCTGCAGTCATTTGAACCCTGGTAGAAGAAAGTGAGCCAAGTGTGCTGTCATTGCTGGTGGCCCTGCCCTCCGAGGATCATTAGCCGGCTGCAGTGGCATCCTGCAAACGCCGGAAGAGGCCTAGACTTGCTCACACTCTTCTTACCCCTTCATTTGGAGCTTGTTCTGCGGTGAAAACGAAATCGCGGGCACAGCGACCATCCCCAAAAACATCACGCTGCCCAGGTGTTAGTTCTGAAGCACGCAAGGCCCAGTCAGCCTCCAAAAGATGGGGGCCAGAGATAATCCAAGAAAGAGTTGCTTTACATACACAAAAATCCAAAGAGGTTACTTGAGTTGTTGAAGGCCCTACAACAAACGTGACCTTAGAGCTAGGCTCTTGGTTCCGGATTCCCCACCTGCTTCTCCTTGACCTGTTTAAACACAGCGTGGTCTGAGACCACCGGCCCTGGGAATAACTAGGGAGTTTATTAAAACTCAGATTCCTGGGGCACCTGGGTGGCTCAGGCGGTTAAGCGTCTGACTCTTGTTTCCAGCTCAGGTCATGATCTCACGGTTTGTGGGTAAAGCCCTGTGTCAAGCGCTGTCCTGATGGCGTAGAGCCTGCTTGGGATTCTCTGTCTCCTTCTCTGCCCCTCCCCTGCTCATGCGTGTGCACATGCTCTTTCTCTCACAAAAATAAACTTTTAAAACAGTTTCCTGGCCTCTGCCTTAGGAGGTTGAATGATGATGGGATAATGATAAGGGAGTCTGGGAATCTGCATTTAAAATGTTTTTTGACATTTATTTATTATTGAGAGAGAGAGACAGAGCATGAGCATGGGAAGGGCAGAGAGAGAAGGGGACACAGAATCTGAAGCAGGCTCCAGGCTCTGAGCTGTTAGCACAGAGCCCAATGCGGGGCTTGAGCTCACAAACCACGAGATCATGACCTGAGCTGAAGTTGGATGCTTAACCAGCTGAGCCACCCAGGCACCCCTGGGAGTCTGCATGTAAAAAAAATGGTTTATTTTTTGAGAGAGAGAGAGTGTAAGCGCAAGTGGGGCAGAGAGAGAGGAAGACACAGAATCCGAAGCAGGCTCCAGGCTCTGAGCTGTCAGCACAGAGCGCACTAGGGGCACAAATTCATGAACCGTGAGATCATGACCTGAGCTGAAGTCACATGCTTAACGGACTGAGCCACCCAGGTGCCCCTGTAATCTGCATTTTTGAGCAGCTTCCCTGGATACATGCTCATTGAGGCAAGCTCCTGTTGGAGAATCATTGTCCTGGCCTAAGCTGCCATTTTGCAATATTCTTCCACCCTGCACACCCGTTTTTAACAGTGTTCTAGAAATTGAAGAATAAATGGGAAGCGTCTTTAGTATCTTACATGGTTGAGATTTATATTCTGAATACACGCCCAAAAGAATGATCATCTCTTTGTGGTAAGAGGAATAGTTTCTTAAACATTTGTAGGGAGGGCTGAGTTATCCATAATATCCACAAGTAAGTGTAGGAGTTACTTAAACTGTAATGGGCACTTTGATGGACAGTTAGGTCCGTTGGCCAGGACAATGTAGAAATGCACAAGCAGTCTGACTCCAGAGCAGTCAGATCTGGAATCAAATCTCGCCTCTGCTGCTTATTAGTTGTATGAAATTGGACAACTTATTTAAAGTCCGTGGGTCTCAGTTTTCAAATAAAAAACGGAGACTAGTTATATCAATCTCAAAGGGCTACGGGGAAGATTAAGTGAGAAAATAAATCCAAAGAACTCAGTTTTCCATTTTAGAAATAGTTTTTCTATTTTGGGAGCAATCAGATCATATTTCGAATCTATTGGTAGAGTTACTGAAGAAAACCTTGGGTGAACCCTTTCATGGAGGGCCAAAGATTTTTGAAAACCAACAACTCCCAAAACGCCTGTGCTCTGCACTTGACATTATTACGTGGTAATAACATGGCAAAAGGTACAAAGAAATCTAAGATGACGTTCTTCTGTATACGCACATAGTTCACAAGCCCTTTTGAGGAGAAGAGGGTCATGATAATCCCCTTGCTTTTGTTTGGTTGTCCCTTTACGGTTTCCTGTATGGTTATGTTATCCTTGTGGGAGCTCCTGGGTAGATAGGGCAGCTGTGGTGAGCATCACATGACCTCTGTTCCCCACGTGAGGAAACTGAGACTCGGAGGGCTTCTGACGTGGTCACCGCAACTGACACCCAGACTGAATTCCGCCCATGCTGCCTTTCTGCCCACGAAACAGTCCGAGAACACAAAGCCACCTGGCTCATGGCCAGGTGTATACCTTGGAGTTTTGATGGATGACTTCTCTTCTACCCAGTATCTTTGCATGCTCCATTTCCAGGGACAAAGTGTGAACCTGAACGGATTTCTGAAATGGGCCATGATGTGGAAGGGGGCGCTGGGGTGGACTCATGGGCGTCCTCTTGGTTAACTCTCTCCACCTTGGCATTGTCATCCCATTCGGCAAGTTTGCAAAGGCACATAACACAGGCGACCGCTCATCCCCTTAGCGCGAAATTGAAAAGAATTAAAGCACCTGTACAGTCAGCATATCTGTCTTCCAAGTGTTTAAAAAACAAAAACAAAAACAAAAACGGTGTCTTGTTGAAATTGAATTAACTGCTGGAATCAAGAATGCAGTAACTATTTTAAGGAATTCACTTAGACTTTTTTTTTTTTCTAAATCTGTTTTTTAATATGTAAAATAGGCCTAGGGCTGCTTACTTACCTCAAAGCAGAATCCTGTGGCTTTAATTAATGAAGATTTGGTAAATGCCGGCCATGGTCCACAGCATCCCCCTCCTTATCATTTTTATGATTATCATCACATACAGTTGCTTATGTAATAACTGTACTTCAAGGACACAGAAACATTTTTCTTTAATAAGCTCCCAAACTTTTTCTTCTCCTCCTCCCTCCCGACTACCTTTCCATTTCTGTTGCTCTGGGATTTGGCAACCCAGTTTAATTTATGATGAGAAGACACTCTAGAAAATTGAAACGAGATAACACGAGTTGATTGGGGGGAAAAAATAACTTCGTCTTAACTCTTGAAGCAGAAGACATCAGGTTTCCTAATTCCTTCCTTTCGTCCTTGAAAATAGAACATCAGCCACGGAGCACACCTGTGCCGAGTTCTAAAATGAATCCGTGGCAGCCGTTGCCACAGTAGCAATTAGACAATTAAAGCTAAGTTCCACCTGCAGAGGCAGACTGCAAAATACCGGCGTTTTGACCTTCCGCACTTTGGGAGGAGGTAAATAATCCTTGGGAGATGGGATGAAGTCACGGATTTGGCATTGGCAAGGAGGTCAGGCAGTGGTGTGGTTCCTGGCCGACCTCCACCGCCTGGGGGACGTTGGTCGCGGCACAGAATTCAGCCATTTTTTGTCCGCTTCTCATCTGCGATAGAGGCGTGTTAATAACACTTGCTGTTCTTTGCCATGGTGTTGTCAATAATCAAGGAAATCATCCAACCTATCACCCTGCTGGCTTTTTGTTTTTGTTTTCAGGGAGCTCACCGTAGCTGGAAAGATGGTTTTGATTTCTTTAGCTAGCTTTTGTTTTCCTCCCCTCCCCGCCATCACCCCAACTGTGACCTCTGCAAAGAGACCTTCTCATCGCCCTGGCTCCTCTCTCGACTCATTTCCCATATGGGCCCCTGGTGTGTAACAAGTGCTCGATAAACATTTGTTGCGTAAATGTGTTAAAAATGCTTTTGACACGTAAAGCGCAAATCACAAACCAACAGCCCAGGGGCCAGATTTGGCTTTGCTAGCATGTTTCTGGATTTTGTTGTTGCTGTTGTCGTTGGCTTGCATAATATTGTTCAAAATATTGAATTAGTGGCCAGCATTTAAATATGGTGAGCCTTCATACAGAAGACCACATTTCTGGCCTCTCTTAAAATTCAGTCAGAAGACCTGGAACACTGGACCAGCTCAGGAGCGGAAGAAGAGCTTCGATCGGTGGTTCTCAAAGTGTATCCTCAGATCAGCCTCTTGAGCAGCCATCCCTTGAGAACTTGTTAGAAATGCAGATTCTCAGTCCTTCCCCCTTTCCTGGCCTATGGAATCACCTGGCAGTTTTTATTTTAACAAGATCTCTGGGTGGTTCTGATGCACCCAAAAGCTTGAGAACCATTCATTGCCCTGAGAGCGTAAAGAGAGTGACTGACTTTGAAAACAGAATGCCTGGGTCTGGCTTTGCCGCTTCCTACACTGTGTGGCATCAGACAGGTTCCTTAACCTGAGTGTGCCTCCGTTTGCTCAGACGTAACGTGAGGGTGACAATACGACCTCCCTCCGAGGGTTAAGATTAAGTAAGTAAGGGTACTAACTTAATGAATGTTACTGATCGTTAACATGGCCATGGTCAGCTGAGGCCAAACAAGCACCTGTCTCTTTTAGATACCACCTTAGCTGGATGTTCACTTTATTTGGACACCACTGAACACGTTGACTTCCTTCGTGTGACTTGCTGGGCCCCTGTGGGCCTTCAGGTTGTCGTCTTTGACGGGAAGCCACACTGCCCGCGTCAGCAGTGACTCTGACCCTCTCCCATCACAGAACAGCACCACGTACCCTTGTGTGCCTGCTGTGTACCCAGCACCAAGCTAGTGAGTTGTGTCCCTGCAAAGCTGATATCGTGGTGTTCCCTTGACAGATGCAAAGTTGGCAATTCAGGGAAGTTAAGTAATTTGCCTAAAGCCACACAGCTGCTAAGTGGCAGAGCAGGAATCCGACCCAGGTATTGAACTCCGAAGGCTGTTCTGTTTTCTCTTCAACTGTGTTCCCCAAAACGGGACTCGTGCCATGGCAGTTTAACAGTGCTTTTGTATGGCCTTGCGTTGTTTTTAGGTGGTAGTTAGGGAAGATGGTTTCAGCTGGTGCACACATTCTGCATTAAATAAAAATAAGGTACATAATGAAAAAGTTAATGCATTTTTCATTCTTCCGCAAGTGACGGGAAAGTCTTAGCTGGTGCTAGTAGGTCTTTTTTCTTTTCACTGAAATTCCAGTTTAATAGTCTTTGAGATGCTATGTTTTAGTCACGTGAATTGAAGATGTATTTTCCTGGATGTGGCGTTGAAAAAATAAAAAAAAAAAAAAAGGAAGGGAAATTCTACACTGATATCGGCACTTGAAAATCGGAGCACCTGAAAATGTTCTTCTTCATATTGAAACATAATTGAAGTAAATGCCACATCTTTTTATTTAACCCATTCCGATTAAATGGTTTTTGAAGGGTTACCAGCACAGGTTTTGACTCAAAATAGGTGTTCATTCAGGGTTCGCTGACCTGAAGTGCTTCATGTACCCCTGGGCCTTTGAAACACTGTATCATTTAGTCTGATTTTAATCATTCAAGGTTAAGCACCTCTCTATTCCTTTAATCTTGCTTTTTTTGTAATTAATGTTTTTAGTATTTATCTTTGAGAAAGAGAGCGCAAGTGGGGGAGGGGCAGAGAGACAGGGAGACCCAGAATCCGAAGCAGGCTTCAGGCTCCGAGCTGTCAGCACAGAGCCCAACTTGGGGTACAAGCTCACGAACCATGAGATCATGACCTGAATCGAAGTTGATGCTTAACCCACTGAGCCACCCACGCGCCCTCGTGCTTTTTTTTTTTTTCCTCAAAACGACAGTCACAGGCTCATGGCCTTTGATGGACAAGTATGTTTTGTAAAATTGCATATGTTTTTAAAATTTATTTTCTGCAATGTTGTTCCTGTTTATAGCAAGTAAGAATAATTTCCACATATAATAATTATATGAAACTCCATTTTCTTTTAGTGTTTTATTTATTTTTTGCAATAAAAAAATATTTTTCCCCCATGAGCGGGGGAGGGGCCAAGAGCTAGGGAGACAGAGAATCTGACGCAGGCTCCAGGGTCTGAGCTGTCGGTGCAGATCCTGATGTAGGGCTCAAGGTCACAAACCGTGAGATCATGACCTACGCTGAAGTCAGATACTTTTAACTGAGCCACCCAGGCATCCCTGAAACTCCTTTTTCTTTTTTTTTTTTTTAATTTTTTTTCAACGTTGTTTTTATTTTTGGGACAGAGAGAGACAGAGCATGAACGGGGGAGGGGCAGAGAGAGAGGGAGACACAGAATCGGAAACAGGCTCCAGGCTCCGAGCCATCAGCCCAGAGCCGGATGCGGGGCTCGAACTCCCGGACCGCGAGATCGTGACCTGGCTGAAGTCGGACGCTCAACCGACTGCGCCACCCAGGCGCCCTGAAACTCCTTTTTCAAACAGGTTTATTTTAATCAATCAAGGAGCCAGGTAAAACTCTGCTGGGTAAGTAATATTAAAGATAGTCTGTGGCTATGACATTTGTCATGGAGGTGAGGTATAAATGACAGACGTTTAGAAACAGCTGCTCCTGCCATCATAGGGAGGCAGGACACCAATATCTGTCTTTCTCCCCAGACAGAGTCCTTAGGCCCCTGCTTGGATGTCCGAGGGGAACTGCCCCCATTTCCTTCTCTCTCCATTCTGCCAACTTAACGGTCCGCAGTGCCCTCAAGCTGCACCTGACAGCAAGGGATCTGGAAAAATCATGCCACGGTCAAGGCAAGGTAGAGAGGGTGTGAGTTACTCCTGTCAAGCGGGCCTACGCAGTGGTTCAGGAATTGGAGCTGAATCCTCCTCTCCAAGGGCAGAGACCATGCGCCTGTGACTCGGTGACTCACTGTAGATCAGCACCACCCATGTGTGAATGTTTAAAATGACAAAGGGACCCTGATAGGAAAACAGTGTGAGAGGAAGGCAAGGCAGGGGCATGGATGGTGGGTGTGGTGTTGCTGCTGCCTATAACTGCATCTGGGACCCCGGTGCCCCACATCTCTGAGAAAAGAGTAGCCTTTGGAATTTTCTTCCAGCAATTGGGCAGCTGACCTAGTGGGTGAGGTCTTTGGGATGGATCTAGGGAGACCTGAGTTGGTTTCTTGGGTCTCCATTACCAGTGTTTTGACCCGGGACAAGTCTTGCAACTTTTCGTTTTCTGTGACGTGGGAATGGTATATTGGATAATTAAGCTGACAGGAGCCAAGGTGTCGCACAGACCCAGACATGCAGTGGGTATGAGTATTGCTGAGGACGGAGGTAGAGTTGGTAAGAGTGCTCACGTATGTTCTTCCCACCTCGAGCGCGGAAACCCAACATGCTGCCCTGGGACCATCATTCGATGATGTATTAGGGTTCTCAAGAGAAACCTCGCTCTGCCTCTCTGTCTGTACCTACGTCTATGTCTGTTTCTCTGTCTATAGGTAGAGGTAGAGATTGATGCAGGTTTATTTTAAGGATTTATTTTAGATAACATTTTAAGGTACCGATGCAGGCAACTGTGGATGCCCGCAAGTCCAGAATCTGCAGGGTAGGCTGGCCGGCTGGAGATCCAGGGAAGAGTTGGAGTTAAGAGTAGAAAGGCAGTGTGCCGACTGAATTCCCTCCTCTTCTCAGGAGGTCCGTCTTTTCTCTAAAGGCCTTCAACTTATTGCATGAGGCCCACCCACCTTGTGGAGGGTAATTGGCTTTACCCAGAGTCTGCCGATGTAAATGAAAATCTCATCTCAAAAGCACCTTGACAGAAACACATCATGTCATACCATAGAATATAATCCAGGTACCATAACCCAATCAAACTGACACATAAAGTTATCTATCCTAGACACTCCTCCCTGTCATTGGGTGACGACTAGTAGAACTCTATTGATTTTCTTCAACGTTGAGCAGAATTCTTTATAGTGCTAGGGGTATAACACTTAAAGCAACCTGGTTCAAGAAAAATAAAAAGGTGGGGGCAGTAGAGGTGGGAGGAATGGCTGACTCAGTAGCTCCAACTATCAGGGGTTTCTAGCTTCTGGATCAGGGTCCCATATGGTAGGAAGACCTCTCTCCATGCCCATACACGTATTCCCCTGGGCAGGCTAGATTGCTGCCAGCTACTCTTAGCTTAAAAATCTTCGCAGAGTCGTCTTCTTCTCGGAACTTCCTACAGAAATCCTGGGCCTTAATCTCCTTGGCCCATTTGGGTTATGTGCCTGTCCCTGAACTGGGGCAAGGGGAGTGAATGTACTGATGGGCTTAGACCACCAGGTCGTGGGGCCTCCCCTGGGGGCTGAGCTTCAGCAACACCCAAACCAAGTGATCTGAAGCACCGAGAAAGAGCACTTTCTCCGGGGGAGGGGTGTGGTTGCGGGCGGGGTGGGTGCGGGGATCAGATCGCAGTTTCCAGAAAGACGAAGACCTCTTGCCACAGGGGCTAAAACATCACAGAACTGCCCCAGCCTCACACACACAGCTCTCTTCCCCTTGTTGCCTGTGCCATTGCTCTCCTTTTTCGCTTCCCCTTGTCTCTCCTCATCAGTGCCTGGACCACTTTCTCTCCCTTTAAAACCCTGCCTCTTTGTTTCCTAATTTCGAAACTCCCAAGTCATGTAAGAAGGCAGATGCTTCAGAAGCAGGCTGCCTCAGACAGCAGTGTTGAGCCTGATCCTGTCCGCGTGATGGTTGCCCAGGGACAGTTTGGTCCCAGCTGATCCTTCAGTGCTTATGTTCCTGGTGTGGGAGGATGGAACCCCGAGTAACCGTGCCCTAACTCACGCTGCCAGAAGGCAATTTCTGTTTCCCGTGTCTTCTCTTTGTCCACTTAGCCGGAGGACTGTGGTAGGGAGTTAAGAATGGACGCTTGGGACTTACCTGTGAATTGTAGCAGGCAGGACGAAATTTCCTGCCAGAAACATCAAAGACTGGAGGAAAAACTACCTGCGAACATATTTTTTGAGGTCATAATTGTATGTATGTGTATGTATATATATGTTTGAGTTTAAGTCTGCTTCATAAGGACAGTTTACTCATTTAAAGTATACAGTTCTTTATTTTTAGTGTATTCCTACGGTTGTGAAATCATCGCTAAAGTCTAACTTTGGACATTTTCTTCCCCCCCCCAAAGGAACCTCTTAGCTATTAGCCCTCAGTGTCCCTTATCCCCCTGCAAGCCTCTGGCAGGTTACTCGTCCACCGTCTATCCCCAGGGATTTGCATACTCTGGACATTTCATATCAACGCAGTCATAGCATCTGTACGTAGGCTTTTGTGATTGGCTTCTTGCATGTAGTGTGACGTTTTCAGTTTTGTTTTCTTTTGCATCCACGCCATTGCATCTTTCAGTATGCCGTTGCTTATTGTTGCCAAATAATTTTCCGTGGCATGGATATGCCACAGCCAATGGGCGTTTGAACTGGGTGCCCTCTTTGGCTCTTATAAATAATGCTGCTGTGAACGTGTGTGCGTAAATTTTCGTATAGGTGGATGTTTTCATTTTTCTTGCATATATGCCTAGGAAAGGAGTGGAATTGTTGGGTCATAGGGTAACTCTGTGCTTAAATTTGGAGAACGGCCCGGCTGTTTTCCAAAGTAGCTGTGCCACTGACGTTCCCACCAGCAGTGTATTAGGGTTCCGGTTTCTCCACATCCTCGTGAACCCTTGTAAATGTCTGTCTGCGTGGTTACAGCCATTCTAGTGGCTGGGAATTGGAGCCTCATTGTACTTTCGTTGGCGTTTCCCTGGTCGCTCATGGTATTGAGTGTTTTTTCATGTGCTCGTGGACCATTTGCGTATCTTCTCTGGAAAAATACCTTCTACATATTATTTCATCGGGTTGTCATGTTATTATTGAGTTGTAAATATTCTTGATAGATTCTGGTTGCAAATACATGTGACATTGATTCTTCGAGTCCTGTGAGGCCTTGACTTTTCAGAGCTTCTGGGTTAATGAGAGTGTCTTTTATTCAAGCCTGAGGGGAAACCAAGGGATAGACTAAGCTGTTAGTGATAACATTGCCAGTGGTTTGGGTGTGTCATTTAAAGACGTCTCTGAGGGCACCTGGGTGGCTCAGTCGATTGAAAGATTGAAAGTCTGATTGTGGATTTCATCTCAGGTCATGATCCCAGGGTCATGGCATCAAACCCCACGTCGGGCTTCACACTGAGCATGGAGCCTGCCTAAGATTCACCCTCTCTCTCTCTCTCTGTCTCTGCCCTTCCCCTGCTCACTCACTCTGTCTCTCTCTCCCCCTCTCAAAAAAGGTCTCTGAATCTGTTTATTTCCCTCCTTTTTTTTCCTCAAAAAAAAAAAAAATGAAAATTACCAAAATGAAAGGGCAGCACAGAGAATATCTCTATACCTTCCCCTAGTTTCACTAATCATGAACATTTTGCTGCATTTGCTTTCTTGTTTTCTGTGTGTGTGTGTGTGTGTGTGTGTGTGCGTGTGTCATGTGTGTGTGTGTATACACCTTACACAGCTGAATCCTTAGGAAGTAATTTGCAGCCATAATGACTTTGAAGAACATGAGCATATATGGACTATAAACCAGGATATGCTCCTACATAACCACCATAACTTTCTCACATCTGTGAAATGTCATCTTAATTCAGTAATATCTAATATATAGTCCCTATTCAGATTTCTCCAGTATTCCCCCAAATGACCTTTCTTCCTTAAAAAAATCCAGGATCCAGGGGTACCTGGGTGGCTCCTCCAGTTAGGCATTGGACTTCGGTTCAGGTTGGACTTCAGTTCAGGACTCACAGTACGTGAGTTAAACCCCCTGTGGGCCCTCTGCTGTCAGCACAGAGCCTGCTTGGGATCCCCTGTCCACCCCCGCCTTCTCTGTCCCTCCGCAGCTCACATATGGGCATCCGTGCTCGCTCTCAAAAAGATAAATACACATTTAAAAAAAAAAAATCCAGGATCCATTCAAGATTCCCCCGTTACCTTCGCTCTTGTGGTCTCTCACCCTCCTGTAAGCTAGGAAGTTTTCTCCCCTTTCTGTCTTTTGTGACTGATATTTTTTTTGAAGCCTCCAAGTTAGTAACCTTGTAGAGCGATCCACATTCTGGGTTTATTGGATTGTTTCCCTGTGACTGGAATCAGGACAGACTTTTCTTGGTATGAATATTGCATGGAGGACGCTGCAGTGCATTCCTTACATCCCAGCTGGACGTACATAGCATTGGCAGTGCTTAATTTGATCATTTGATCAAGGGGAGAGCTGCCAGATCTCCCCATTGTAGACGTAACTTTGCCCCACTATAGTTACAAGTAATCCATGTGTCTGTTTCCTTCACCGAAACCTTCCCCCCCAATTGTTGTAGCACGCACTAACGAGCCTTGTCTGAATCGGGTATATACGTTGGGGGTTGCAAAATGTTGATTTTCTTTTTTTTTTCTTTAATTTTTTAACATGTATTCATTTTTGTTTGTTTATTTTTTAATATTTATTCATTTTTTGAGAGAGAGAGACAGAGTGTGAACAGGGGAGGGGCAGAGAGAGAGAGAGAGAGAGAGAGTGAATCCGAAGCAGGCTTCAGGCTCTGAGTTGTCAGCACAGAGACTGATGTGGGGCTTGAACCCACGAGCTGTGAGATCATGACCTGAGCTGAGGTCGGACGCTTAACCGACTGAGCCACCCGGGCGCCCCACGTTTATTCATTTTTAAGAGACAGAGACAGAGTGTGAGGGAGGGAGGGGCAGAGAGAGAGAGGGAGACACAGAATCCGAAGCAGGCTCCAGGTTCTGAGATGTCAGCACAGATCCCAACTTGGGGCTCGAACCCACTAACCTCCAGATCATGACCTGAGCCGAAGTCAGCCGCTCAACGGACAGAGCCACCCAGGTGCCCCTGACTGTCTAATTCCACCATTCATCCTCCACCTTTACCTTTTACTTTTCTCATATTTTAAAAATGTCTCCTTGCTCGTTTCCCCCTTTTAATCTTTTTCTTTTGAATATCATGTCGAACTCGAGAACCACTTTAATCAGTGTTGTTTCCTAATTCCAAAAGTTAAGCTATTTATCCTCTCAACGGGTATTTCTGAGGGCCTACTCTGCAGGAGGCATTATTGTTCAGAAAATTAAATCGGGTTACCTTTAAGTCCTCTTTCAGTGCGAAATTAATTTGTGGTTCTAGGACCAGTGAGTAAATCACTTCCTTGTACCTGTGTTTCTCTATTTATCTCTGCCTCTAAATGATGTATCTAACTTCATTTATTTGCTAATTTTACTTTAGTATTTTGTCAAAATGTCTATTTGTAGAGTTGCATTTGTGTTTTATTAAAGAGGGCAAAACCCAGTAAAGAACTTGAGGATAGTCTCTATCTCTTAGCGTTCAAAGCCCAGGAGAAGGCCAACTCAGTGGGCTCAGTGAAGTTTCCAGTGCTGTCTAAATAGGCAGCAGCTTGTCTGATTGCAGCCAGTTCCCTTGGTAAAGTAAACCCCCTCCTAAGGTCCCAGGTGTTGTGTTAGATTAACTTCTAACTTGCATTGACAACCTACTTGGCTATCAACACCCTTCCCAAGATAAAAATAACACTTAAAAGACTTCAGGTGATTCTGCCTGCCATTCTATTTGTAACATTTGTGCCCAGATTATGTGTGAGACAAGAGACGTGTCTGTCTTTTCTAGAACCCGGTTGCTGCTGCTGGTAGTGTGGGCTTCTCACACATGGAGATTTCACGTTTCAGATTCTGTCTGTCTTACGTTGTTAAAAATATAAAATTATACTTCGCATATTACACAGTGTACATTTTAGTCAATGTCATACATTTATTATAGTATTTCCCTGCATGGGACCATCAGTTATATTGTACCTCGTTGGTGATTCAGGAGAGAAGTTAATTGTGACTCAGTTATTTCTGCCTTCTACAGTGACTTCAGAACCTAACCCCTAAGATGTCTCTGTTATCCTGTTCTCACAAATCCATCTCTCGATGGTTTTGATGTCTCTTTTCCTTTCAAGCTTTGTTTTTTCTCTTATGTTGATAAAACCCCCTGGCCTTGCTTAATTAATCCCACTAGAGTGCTAGTCTATCAGCTATGTCTGTGCCCTCCTGCCTCCCCCTCAACTCTGCTCTTTCCCAGTAACTGGCAGGAGAAATTAAAACTATTAAGCTAAGATACCCTAAGTGACAATTTTACAGCTGTCTTGAAAATAACTCCTTGGTTGCAATAAAAAAAAAAAATCAGTGCACAGCTGCTAAATGCAAAACGTATTAACTTACTGTTTTTGTGAACTGTCGCTCTTTCCTTGGAAAGGCTAGATTTAGAGCTGCTATCATCTCAGTCTTCGATTGCAAGCAACAGAAACTGATTGTGCTAGCTTCGATAAAAAGGAGGGGTACAGAGTGCCTTCGAGATTCTAAGGCAAAGCAGAAAAAGCAGACTTCAGAAGAGCACGACCTGAGGACCAGGGGGAGCAGGAACCAATGCCCTGTGGTCCGCCTTATGTGATACTGTGCTTCTCTGCTGAAAATTTTAAATCTTGAGAGAGAGAAGCAGAAATGGGTTTGCCTGGAGTCATGTGCCTGGGAGGGGATGGGGGCATGGAATCCGATTGACATTCTCAACCAAAACCGGGGAGGGAGTGTGCTACCTAGGGAAACGTGAACGGGTCTTTCCGGAGAAGGCGGCAAAGGAGGTTGGGTAGACACAAACAGCACTGCTCTCATTCCCACACCACTGTGCATCTTTGTAAAGAATGGTCCCTGATGCCCGACACAGTGGCATTCTCCCGCCAGTCCTACAACAGACTTTATCTTATGATCCATTGACCTGTCCCCTTTGAATGCCCCCCATCTGGGCTGTTCCTCTAAGAACACTGGTAGTCAATGTCAGTTCTATAGGCAAAAAAAAAAAAAAAAAAAAATTATTTTAAAAAAAAAAAAAAAAAAAAAAAAAAAAAAAAAGTGCAAGGGAAGAGAGCAACAGACAAAGAAAGAAAGAAGGGTAATGGCTGAGAATGGGTTAAAATGATTAACTTTCTTCTGGAGACATCCAGCTGTCAAATATTTATTTCCCAACACCCAAACCTTTCTCATTAGAAATGCACTGGCTTGGTCATTGCCGCCTGAAGCTGTGGGTATGTAAATGTCAACTCTCTCACTGGCAAGTTGGTGAAATTTGCTGATGACACAAATCTGCGTAGGTTTGGGAGAAGGCAGGATTGTGAGAAACTCCAGATGCATCACGGCAAACCGTGTGAGTCACTCAGACTGGTCAATGGAGAGTCTGCGGGTTGGGTGGCGTTGGGACTGAAAAGAGAAATTAGCATTTTTAGTACCAGAAAAGAAACCAAACTCAAACTTGAGGGTAGCAGTGTTATTAAATGGCCTTCTACAAAAATCATCTCAAGTTCTCTCTTGGAACTGTGTACTAAATTTGATTCTTCGTATGTCAGAGAAAAAGGAAAAAATAGAGCAGAGCAGCCAGAGCAAGGCCGCGATGAAGTTTCTGGTTTCTCTACCCGGAAGCTATTTTTATTATTAGGAACGGTGATCATAATAACAGTTAACTATTTATTGATTACTTACTATAACCGGGCACTATTACTTGGCATTTTGTATACATCTGTAGACTGCTAACTACATGAGGAAATGCAACTGGCAAAACTGAGGCTCAGTTTGATTGTCCAAGGTGTTCCAGCTCATAAGTGGCAAGGAAAGGATGCAAATGAAGACCTTAACACTTCTGCCATGTAAATAGCAGGTGTCTCCCTCCACTGATGGTGCAGAGCCTGCTTGGGATTCTCTCTCGCTCCCTCTCTCTCTGCCCCTTTCCTGCTCATTCTCTCCGCCCCTCACTCCCCCCCCTCCCTCAAAAGAAATCAATAAACTTTTAAAAAATTATAAATAGGTGCTTCATTTCTTAACGCTTTAGGCACTGTTCTTGGGTGTCCTTCAAGTACACATGGAACATGGAGACCCCATACCAAAGCGCCACACTGGAGGTGTAAATATTTATTAACATTTTCATTTAACAGGTATTTATTGAGCTATCCTTCTCTGCTAGATATGCACCTTTACTGTCAGAGGGGGGGGGAACCCCACTAGAAAAATCAGCTCCTTAATCCCCGTTTTCATACCCGCGGGCCAGAAGCTCTTAGATGTTTCTTCTACTTGGGGGCTTTTCTGAGCCTGTCACATTCTTATTTAACCCCTTGAGCAAAGGTATAGATTGTGACAGACATTGGCCCCTCCTCTCTGCATTTATAACTGACCTGAGCTGGGCTTTAATGCATTTACGGAAGAATGAGCTTGGAGAAAGAGGAAGTCATGATGGGACAGGGCAGAACCTGGCATTTAATAGTAAGCGATTACGAAAGAAAAGCTGACCATTTGGGAGCATGCTAGATTTGCAGACACTATTACCGTATTTCGTTCTCACGGAAACCTTGCCAGGTATCTCTGAACTGCCCATTTTATCTTACTGTTCCAACACACTGAGCAGGGAAAGTTTCGATGGTTTGCCCAAAGATGCACAGATTGCAAACGCTAACGTCAGAATTGTTCATTTTTGTCTGTCTTCTCTTTCTCTCATCCTGGGGGAAACTCCACCTTCCAAATATAGTGAGTATCTGACCACTTCAGAAGAAACAACCCCTCTGAGCCGGCCTCCTTTCTTGCCAGAGTTGCTCAACACGGTGAGCAAAGGAATGGTCTGCGGGGTCCTTAGAAGGCCTGCCTCATTCAGCACCACAGCGGTAACCTCGGGGACTGCCTCCCCTCCTGGTCTTCTCCCTCCACCCCCGCCACCTGGCCTCCAGCTGGTCCTTGAACACTTGGAATGACTTCCTCTCCCCGAACTCTACACTTGGGAGTTCCCTCTGCCTGGAAAGCCCTTCCATGTTTTGCGCTTGCTCACATCCTTTGTGCCGTCTTCCCAGTGAGCCACACTGTGTCCAGACTCCTGACAATTTTAGCTGTACCATAGGCTCGGGCTAAGGGTGGCGTGGTAGGCAGAAACTGTTCGATAGCCTCCGTGACCTCTTCCCCTGATGTCACTTCCACGGTTATGTTACATGGTACGGCCAGAGGCAAAGGGAAGGCCATTTGGGTCTAGAACCACAAGGAAATAAATTCTGGAACAACCGGATGAGCTTGCAGTGGACACATCTCTAGAGTCCCCAGATGACAGGCCCACCCCGGTAACGCACCTGATTTCAGGTATGGGACAGCCGAGCAGGGAACCCAGCAAAGCCCCCTGGACTTTGATGGACAGAACTGTGAGATAACAAATGAGTGTTGTTTTAGGCTGCTTAGTCCATGGTGATTTGCTGGAGTAAAACTAACAGATACGGCAAATAGGATTCACCTCTCCTAGCAGATTGGATCCCTGAGCAGTGCCTGCCCGGATGCCTGTCTCGAGACTCCAAGATGGTTCCGAGTGTCTGAGAATAGCTGCATGTTGGTACATTCCTGGTCTGGGCTCGTTCCTCTCACTGGAATGGTGGGATTACTTGGACTTGATGAAGTTATTGGGCTGGAGTCAAAAACAGAAAACATGGATGGTGTCATTAAAGAAAACCGGCCAGCAGAATAAGAATCAAGCATATGAGTCTCAAGGTGCCTGGGTGGCTCAGTCAGTTGAGCATCCAGCTCTTGGTTTTGGCTCAGGTCATGATCTCACAGTTGGTGGGATTGAGCCCCACGTTGGGCTCTGTGCTGACGGCGCGGACCCTGCTTGGGATTCTCTCTCTCCTTCTCTTTCTGCCTCTGCTAGACTCATGCTTGCTCTCTCTCACCCTAAGTAAATGAGTAAACTTAAAAAAAAATAGTAAAAAGAATCGTATAAGTCTCTCCTAGTCTCTTTGGGCTGCTAGGACAAATTATAGACTGGCTGGCTTATAAACAGCAGACGTTTATTTCCTTCTCACAGTTCTGGAGGCTGGATAGTCCAAGATCAAAGTGCTGGCAGATTCCATGTTTACTGAGAGCAGCCTTCCAGGTTCACAGACGGCTGTCTTTCTGCTCTGAGCTCTCTGGGGTCTCTTTTATAAGGGTACTAATCCCATTCGTGAGGGCCCCACCCTCATGACTGAATCACCTAACAAAGACCTCACCTCCTAATACCATCACACTGAAGGTTAAGATTTCACTTGGTGACTCGGGGAGCGGAGGGCACAAACGTCTGGTCTTCGGCAAAGACGTGGAGCGTAAATTCTGTTAGAGCTTGTTGTAATTCCTCTCCTATCCTTGGTGTCTAGAACAGTGCCTGGCATATAGTAGATACTTGGTAAAATGTTTTGACTTGATGATCTAGGTCACGAGGGACAAGAGTGAAAATTTGGCCCAGTTGTTAACTGGATGTGTTGGTGCTGGAGTGGCCTGAAGTCAAATTCCATTTCTACCACTGAACAGTTTCTTCCCTTCCAAGAGGGGGAGACAAGAGGGTTTCTTTGCATTGTGGTCATGAGAATTAATTGAGATATGGTACAATATAAATTGCTGAACCCGGGGCCTGGCACCTGATCGGATTTGCTGCTTGGTAGCTATTTTAGAATTACCGTTATCAGTCAAGGTTGTTCGTTGTAAGTAGCAGCCCTGAGCTCAGGCCGATTTAATCAGGGAGGTCTCCATTCAAAGGTTATCAGGAAGCTTACTGAATCCCCAGGACGGCTGGAGAGTCAGATTCTGCAGACAGAGTGCAGACAGATCAAAAGGAAGCACTCTTTTGAGTCAGACAACCAGAAGCACACCAGGGAAGAAAATGGGTCCGCGTGGACATTGCTGCCCACGGTGCATATGCTGGAGGGTCCCTCGGTGTGCCTGACCTGGGCCCCGCCTCCACCCTGCCACTCCAGAAGCCCATGTTGCAGCTGGTCAAAAGACTCACATGACCCCCACCCCCACCCCATCCTTGCTCGTTTGTGTCATTAGATCCGTATTCTCGTCTCTGGACAGCTACATGTGATTGGTCAGGCCTGGCTCGTGCCTGTGAGCTTTTGACTTTCCACCCTCTCTAGTGCAAAATAGGCTCTGTCTTCCATTTATAAAGTAGGGATTCTCCAAATATTAAAAGACTTAGAGGGGCGCCTGGGCGGCTTGGTCAGTTGAGCTTTGACTTCAGCTCGGGTCGTGATCTCAGAGCTCGTGAATTCAAGCCCCACGTCGGGCTCTGTGCTGACAGCTCAGAGCCTAAAGCCTGCTTCGGGTTCTGTGTCTCCCTGTCTCTCTCTGCCCCTAACCCACTTGCATTCTCAAAAATTCTCTCTCAAAAATAAATAAACGTTAAAAAATAAAAATAAAAAAAAAGAACTTAGATGGCAGAGACATCCCTCTCCTCCCAAAGACAAAAACCCCTGTATTTATCATCAAGTTGCAGATTTGGGGTCAGAAACTCTGTTTCAAGGGGTCAGGGAAAGCTCTAGGACCTCGTCTCAGGATGATTCCAGGTAGGAGGGATGATTCATGGGGGCCTTAAATAGATGTAGAGGAAGGTGTCTTATTTTCCATTTAACACTGGCTTTTACCTTGACATCTTATGATTAATTCTGTACCAGGGTCATGCGTAATTAAAGGGTCACTTATGTCTCACTTCGGAATGTGGTTGGACCAGGAAGGCACCTGTAAGCATGAGCTGTATCTGAACCCAGTTCCAGAGCTCTTGGCCTTCATGCTTCGGGTAGGACCTGTGCCGTCCTGTGAAATGTCCAAGGGTGAACCGTTGTCTGGTTATAAAGTCAAGTGTTGACTGTCATTCTGTTCCTGTGGTTTTTTATACCTGAGAATGCCTTCTAAAAAATAATCCCATGCTAATTGGTAACATTTATCTACTACTTGTCATTTTGTATCCTCTAGCTAAATGCTTTAAGTTGTACTTCTCATTTAATTCTTCATTCTGTGAAATGTGGGGGTAATTAGCCCCATTTTATAGACCATGAAACCAAGGCTTAGGGAACAGCTCAACCAGATTGTAGGTGATGGAACTTGAACTTGAACCAGGGTGTGCCCCACACCAAAGTCTATGGTCTTCATCAAAGATTTATGTGAAACTGATAGAATGTGAGCACTAAAAGCCCTTTGCACATCACCGAGCATTACAGAGGGTGAGGCATGACGACTGTAGAAAATTTGCAGATGCTCTCTCACTGATTTATTGACTGAGAGAGCACGAGAGCGTCTATGTGTGAGGGAGAGGGAGAGAGCCAATCTTAAGCAGACTGCATGCCCAGTGTGGCGCCCGACATGGGGCTCCATCCATCTCACAACTGTGAGATCAAGAGTCGGACGCTCGGGGCGCCTGGGTGGCGCAGTCGGTTAAGCGTCCGACTTCAGCCAGGTCGCGATCTCGCGGTCCGTGAGTTCGAGCCCCGCGTCGGGCTCTGAGCTGATGGCTCGGAGCCTGGAGCCTGTTTCCGATTCTGTGTCTCCCTCTCTCTCTGCCCCTCCCCCGTTCATGCTCTGTGTCTCTCTCTGTCGCAAAAATAAATAAACGTTGAAAAAAAAAAAAAAAAGAGTCGGACGCTCAACTGACTGAGCCACCCAGGCAGGGGCTCTGCAGGTACCCTTTTAGTTTCAGGGTGGGATTCGGGAATTTTTAGATCTCCACCTGTTTCCTCAAGGTTTTGCCTATAGATGAAGTTTCTGTCTTCTTCTTCTTCTTTTTTTTTTTAATGTAGTAGCAGTATGAGAGAACTGTAATTTTTTCTGTAATCAAGATAATGAACTGAGCTGCCTATATTTATTTCCATTAGCACAATGATTACATATAATTAAAACTGAGGCATCATCCGAAAAGGTCAGATAACAAAAAACACGGGATAGAAAGATGAATTATCTTTTCCCAGCAAAGATTTGTGCAGGCCCACCTGGAAAAATCGCCTGTATCCCTCCTACCTCCCTGCCAGCCCCCAGGGCTCCGTGCTGCCTTTTCCTTTTCCGCCCCATCTCACCTTTACAAATACTAAAGTTTCATCAATTATATTTCTCTTCTGTCCTCCTCCTCTTAAATTGTAAGCTCCTTGAGAGCAGGAGTCTTTGTTTCATTCTGTGCCACATCTCAAATGTCAGCAGGAGTCTTGCCGCATGGTAGGCGCTCAGTAAATAGGTGTTGAACGAATGGGTGATTGTAAAACATAGTAGCAGAAGTAGAATTAGATGAGAGGAGAGTCTTGAAAACGATGGCCTTCTTTGCATGGCTGTTTCACTTGTCTCTTGCTGTGGAACAGACCCTTCCAGAAATGTAGCGGCTTAGAACAGCAACCAGTCCACTGCCTGCCTGCGGTTCTGTGGTCAGGAATTTGGGCAGGGTTCAGCTGGCGTGACCTGCCTCCGTGCCGCACGGTGCTGGTGGGGGGCAGTTCCGCTGGTTCTGGAGAATCCCAGTTGGCCTCACTCAGGTGGGTGCTGGGTGCTGCCTCCTGGCTGGGGTGCCTTAGTCTTCCTCACGTGGCCTGTCTCTGCACATGGCCCTTCATCCTGCAAGGGCCTTTCTCTCCATGTGGCCTCTCTGCCCAGCCAGCTAGCCTGGACTTCTTTATGTGATGGCCGGGTTCCCAGAGCCAAAGTGGAAGCCGCAGGGCCTCTCGAGGCCTCTCAGCGCCACATCCCAGAATGTCACATCTGCCACCTTTTTTGGGAAAAGCCAGTCAGCCCCAGAGCCAGCTCAGATTCCAGGGCTGGGGACCTGGATGCTGCCTCCTGGTGGGAGGACTGGCACCTGACGTTGAGTGTGGTTGGAGGAGAGAGGCCTCCTTTTGGGGCCTGTTTTGTTTTGCTTTGCTTTGCTTTGTTTTTCATTTTGCTTTATTGTGGTAAAATATATACGATTTAGCATTTACTGCTTTAGTCATTTTTTAACCATACAGTTGAGTGGCACCAGGTATGTTCACATTGCTGTGGGACCGTCACCAGACCTGGTTTCCTCTCCCCAAGCTGAAACTTCCTTGTCACTGACCAGTAATCCGCCGTTCCACTCTTGCTTCCCCAGCCCCTGGCAACCACCGTTCTGCTTGCTGTCTCTAGGTTTTTTGTTTTTGTTTTTTCTTTACTTTTGAGAGAGAAAGAGAGAGAGAGAGAGCAAGCAGGCGCACACAGGGGAGGGACAGAGAGAGAGAATCCCAAGCAGGCTCCATGCTGTCAGTCATCACAGACCGACGTGGGGCTCGAACCCATGAACTGTGAGATCTGAGCCAAAACCAAGAGCTGGACGCTGAACCCCCTGAGCCACCCAGGCGCCCTGCTTTCTGTCTCCATTAATTTGACTCCTCTAGGTATAACCTATCTAGACACTTCTTTTGCGTGGAAAGATGTAGTATTTGTCTTTTCTGGAGGAGCTCATTTTACTTGCCGTGATGTCTTCAGTGATCATCCATGCTGTAGCACGTGTCAGAATTGTATTTCTTTTCAAGGCTTAATACATTCTTTTGGATGCAGGTACCCTGTTTTATCCATTCATCCTCCAGTGGGCACTTGAGTTGCCTCCACTCTTTGGCTATTGTGCACGATGCCACTATGAACGTGGCTGCACAGATACGTGTTTGAGTCCCTGCTTGCAGTTCTTCTGGGTGTATACCCGTATGTGGAATTGATGAATCACGTGGTACTCCTCTCTTTCCTTCTTTGAGTAACCTCCATACTGTTTTCCACAGCAAGTGCACTGTTTTCACAGAGAGGGAACTTTTTCAAGGAATCTACGATGCCACAATAATATAATCTCATTCTCTTTATAACCTAGATTCACCACTTTTATGAAAAATTGTGTTTCAGCAGGAAAAAAAAAAAGCTTAGAAGATGATAATACACAATTTTTTTTTTTTTTTTTACTTTCTTTTTGTGATTTCTTCCTTTCTTTTCCCACATGTATTTATGGTCCTGGAGAACGTCAATGTGTCAGGTTTTCTACCGTTCCTAGGTACCTCCTCTTTTTAGCGCAGCAGAGATCTACGCCAAGTTCAGCTAAATGGCAAGGGTCACTTACCCCAAGGTTTCTGCTCTCTGCCGTGCTTCAACTCTGCACCTCACACAGATTTCTGGGCAAGGGCAGCGTCATTTCCCTGAAAAGCTTTGGAGAATTGCCCCAGAGAACGGCTCTGCAGTACCTTCAGCTTCCTAGCATTTTGCCAGCCCTCTGTGACTAATCTGAAAATGAACCTTTTGAGAAAAAGAAGAGAAAAGCACCCTCCCAAGACAAATAATGAGAAATTGCTAAAAATAATAGATGCTTTATTGTTTCTCTTTGTAAAGGCCATATTTTTGGCTGGCTTTAACTATTATTCATTCCCCTGGGGCACATTTCGTTTTTGCTGAAAGATTGTATAGTGAGGGGGAATAGCTTATAATTTAGGCTACAAATTGTGTGTGACGTTTCTGTATCTTGCTTGGTGGTTCTTATCTCTAAGGTTATCTAAGAAGAGCTTTTTCTTCCGTGGGCATTGCTTGAAAGCAGGTGATGCTTCTCGCAAGCAGGCATACCCCTTATTTTTTTGAAGAATGGGATGAAGGATTTTACGCCTCATATTTACAATATAATTCTGTACCCCTAAAGCCTTCAGTATTGGGAGGAGGCCTGTAAAGGTGAGTGTGCTGGGATTTCTCAAGGCCTTTTTGCAGTAAGTACATACCTCCATTTTCCTTTGAAGGTAAACTTTGGTTTACTACTTTCTAGGTTTCAGCCACCCCCATAGGGATTCCACACGGAATAGAGTAAGGAAGGGCTTTGTAATCTGGCACATGTAGGTTTCATTCGATATATGCCTACTCACTAACTGTATGCTTTGGGGCAAATTATTACATCTTTGTCGATTTCAGTTACTGCCTCTATAAAATGCAGAAATCGATAGTACCTACCTCAGTAGTTTGACCTGAATAATCACATAAGAGTGCTTGGTGCAAAATATGATGTAAATAATTGTGTTGGGGGGGGGGGTTGGTGCCTGGGTGCCTCAGTTGGCTAAGCCTCTGACTTTTGATTTCAGCTCAGGTCATCATCTCACAGTTCCTGAGACTGATCCCCATTTTGAGCTCGGTGCTGACCACATAGAGGCATCTGGAATTCTCTCTCTCCCTCTCTCTGCCCCTTCCCTACACGCACGTGCATGTGCATTCTCTCAAAATAAATAAATAAACTTAATGAATGAATGAATTATTGGGGCGCCTGGGTGGCTCAGTCATTTGAGCCCCCAAGTCTAGAGTTCAGCTCAAGTCATGATCTCACAGTTCATGGGATCAAGCCTCACCCTGGGCTCTGTGCTGAGAGTACAGTGCCTGCTTGAGATTCTCTCTCTCTCCCTCTGTCTCTGCCCCTTCCCTACTCATGCTCTTTCTCAAAATAAATAAACTTAAAAAAAAATTAAAAATAGGGGTGCCTGCGTGGCTCAGTCGGTTAAGCGTCGGGCTTCGGCTCAGGTCATGATCTCATGATTTGTGGGTTCGAGCCCCGCATTGGGCTCTGTGCTGGCAGCTCAGAGCCTGGATCCTGCTTCGGATTCTGTTTCTCCCTCTCTCTCTGCCCTTCCCCCATTCATGCTCTGTCTTTCTGTGTCTCTCAAAAATGAATAAATGTCAAAAAAAGCTTTTTAAAACTAAAAATAACTTTTAATTATTTAAAAGACGAAAATAAGGAATGTGTTACATGCTATCATAACTACCATATTTTGCAAAAAAAAAAAAAAACAAAGTAACTGTGCCTATTGGCATTGTTTTTCAATATTTTAACATTTAGCTTAATAGATAAGAGAGCTGGCTAATCCTATCAGCTTCTGCCTTGAAATTTTTATGATGGTACAAATGACTTCTGGAAAATTTCACTGAACATCCATTGAAGAATGAGGGTGGAAGGGTGCCTGGGTGGCTGAGTCCCTTGAACTTCCGACTCTGGATTTCGGGTCACGATCTCAACGCTTGTGAGATGGAACCCCACGTCAGGCTCTGCGCTGACAGTACAGAGAACCTGCTTGACATTCTGTCTCTCTCTCCCTTTGAAAATAAACACGCTTCAAAAATAAAGGAATACAATGTTATTCCAAAAAAGAATGAGGGTGGAAATGACATCTTTGGTGGTATTATGAGAATAGCTTTACCTCACGGACCCCCCGGAACGATTTTGGAGGTTCCTGGGAGTTTCCGGACGACACTTTGAGAACGAGTATCTACCTTTTCCTGCTATTCAGGTAAGAAGTGTATGGTCTAGTTAGAACAGAGGAGGGGAGACATATTAATAGCTATTTCTAAACCACCAAATGAGGTACAGGAATGGCTGGCACACTGTTGGTAGACTAATTTCACCTACTGTTTCTAATTTAATTGACATGATTCGGCCGAAGGAGAAAGATGTTTTATATCCATCTTATAGTGAAGAACAATCATGCTGAAAGGTCATCTTGCTCAGAGACCCCCAGAAGAGCTGAGCCCAATGTAACCTGCCCATTGTGCTGTTCTCCCAGTAAGTAGTGGACATACTGCATTGTTATGTAGGCCACTATGAGTGAGGGGCCTTTATTAATCGGGACTTGGGGGTTTTTGGTGACAGAAGTCCACCTCAAACTTATTTCAGCCAAAAAAGGTAAATTTATTGCCAGCAGAAGCGAGCAGTAGATTAACGTCAAGCATGAGTAGATTAAGAAGCTCATCTGTCCTGTAACAAAATCAGACCTCACGTTTTCTCTCTTCATCCCTTTGGCTTGGCTTCCCTTTTAACAGTTGGCATAATTCTTAGGTGGGATTTGACCCTGACGCCTCTAGGCTTTTTCTAACCAGCTTGACAAATCCTGCAAAAAGGAAATGAACTTTTCTCAAGAGTGTCAGCAGTAGTCTTGGGGATGGCTCTTCCTTGCAACAAAAGGCTACCCATAAGCCGATCCCTGGGCCAAGGAGGAAGCGGGCTGCGGTTGCCCAAGGTTAGAACTCTGTGCCTGGGGCACCTGGGTGGCTCCTTGGTTGAGCCTCCGACTTCGGCTCAAGTCATGATCTCACAGTTCGTGACTTTGAGCCCTGCGTCGGGCTCTGTGCTGACAGCTCGGAGCCTGGAGCCTGCTTTGGATTCCGTGTGTCCTTCTCTCTCTGCCCTTTCCCTGCTCACACTCTGTCTCTCTCTCTCAATCTGTCTCTCAAAAATAAATAAATATTAAAATAATAATAATAATAATAATAATAATAATAATAATAAAAGAACTCTGCCAGGAGCGAGGTTAACCCACCTATTCTTATGTTAGCCTCAGTCATCTCATCTTAGAGTGGTGGAGGTGCACTTCCCAAATGAAAACCAGAGTGTTTTTACCCCTAAACTGGGTAAAACCCATTTGGTAAAATCCCACAGATACCCGCAGTGGGTCTCATTTGTCTCATGTATACCATTTTAAGTTCATACCCTAAATGGAATCCAGTGATTCCCGCCCTCCCTCCCCTTTTCTCTTTCTACCAGGTTGTTAAATGGGATGCTGTGGTCCTATCAAAATGTTCCTTGGCCCTCTGCTGTTAAGGAACTTACAGTGTTGTCCTGGAGATGCATCAGACACACACACAGGCACAAAATGCTCTGAAAATAGGTGCCAAGCAACAAGTTAGTGCCCAAATTAGTTCATTAAAAATGAATCAACAGTCCAGCTTAACTGTCTGTGAGCCAAGAGATTGTGTAGAGAGTCACAATAGACACAAATTTGGGGCACGGCATGTTTGATGTATAAATTACAGAGGAACAGGCACACTGTGGCCTTTGTTCTGCAAGAGTGTCCTGAAGAAGTCAGCATCTCTCTTCCTGGGAGATAAGGAAGGGGTTGAAGTTGAAAGAGTAGGAGTTAGAAGTCAGAGACTCAACTCGTTCCCTCCCTCCATCCCTCATGAATCGCTGCTGGTATTTGCATCCTGTTCAAAGTTGCAGTGTCCACGTAGAACTTGAGAAGCACGCTATCCCCTTTCTTTGCATTTTGCTGCCCCACATAACGAATGTGTACATTTCCCCACAACTGGTGTCCAGGTGACTGTTCATTCCTGCACCCTGACAAGCGATTTGTTGGGATGGTTGTTGCTTCCCCTGGGAAAAGGTGTAATTCAGCGGAGCAAATGACTTGTTGTTGGGATCAGACATTTCAACAACACTGGTACTGATAAACCGCCATGGCTTCAATTTTGTGATTGTATACGGGTAAATTGCGACGTAGTATTAAAACTCTGATTTAAACAAGATGTTATTTAGCAACTTAGGATTTCTGTTTGAAGGGTAATTAAAAAAATATTTCAAGCACTTCATATGTTATGACTGAGCATTATTATTAACTGCTGTGATGCATTTGTTTCAAAAGAGAAGGAAAAATGGAGCTTGTGTTTCGTGAAGATTGTTTAGCTGTTAACTGAGCTTTAGGAATTCCGGTATTGTTCCGTTTATTTCACGCGTCAAGAACAGCCACTCTGAATTAGTCTTTACTTGAAGACGTTGCTTTGTAATGTTCAGGGATTGTTTTCTCCAGAGCTCCCTTTTGCAACCCAAACACGCACAGATCGAAATTTCTTGCTCAGACATTGTAATGCTCACTCCCTCCGGTGCAAAAAAAGAAAAAAAACCAAACCCCCCCCCCCAAAAAAAAACCAGGAAGAAATTGGCATTTCTACAACCAGTTGGAAGCTTTTATCTCCAGGTTTTTTTGTTGATACTTAAAACTGCGCTACGTGCATAGGCTTAAGCCCTGCTTTCACTCTGAGTCCTAAATGGTCAGCGGTAAGGACTAACTAGCTTGGACTTTCCGTTCGGAACTTGCTTTTTGATGGCACATTGTGGGGGCATTTTTTTTCCTAGTTTCCACTCCTTACCCCACCCCCCATTTTGGTAGAGAAAAGTCTCCGTACTGTAGTTAGTAGAACTCCACCTGAGGAAATGGAGACCCATCCCTCTTCATTAGAAGAGAGGCTCTTTTGGGGGCACCTGGGTGGCTCAGTCGGTTGGGCGGCCCACTCTTCATTTCAGCTCAGGTCAGGATCCCAGGGTTGTGGGTTCGAGCCCCACGTTGGGCTCTTGGCTGAGCATGGAGCCTGCTTAGGACTATGTCTCTCTCTTTCTGCCCCTCTCCCCAGCTCATGCTGTCTCCCTCTCTCCCCTGCCCCTCAAATAAATAATATAATCAAATTTAAAAAGGAAGAGAAGCACTTTCAATATCATTGCACGAGTCAGCTTGGACTGCCGCAACAAAGTCCCACAGACCGGGTGAGTTAAGTAGCATAGATTTATTCTCTTGCAGTACTAGAGGCTAGAAGTTAAAGATCAAGGTGCCAGTAGGATTTGTTTCTGGTGAGACCTCTTGGCTTGCAGATGACCACCTTTTTGCTATGTCTCCGCCTGCCCTTCCCTCTGTGTGTGTGGATAGAGAGGAGACAGATATCTCTGGCCCTCCTCCCTCTTCTTATACGGACACCAGTCCTATGGGATTAGTGCCCCGTCTTTATGAACTCCTTAGAGGCCCCATCTTCCAAATACAATCACAGTGCAGGGTTAGGGCTGCAGTATACGAATTTGGGGAGGCCATTGGAATTATTTTGTTTTTTTCTTCCTCGAAGGGTAACGTGAAAGTCTTTTCTGTGCTTCGAATTCACATGGCATTCTTGTCGACCACAGTCTCTGCTGGGAGAGCTCAGCAAGCATGCTGTGGGTGGAAAAGGGACATGGTAGACTATTTCAGCTGGTGAGAGTGGCATGCCAGATTAAAAGCACAGAAAATTTAATCTCATATCTTCTTGTTCTCCTTTCCTGTAAATGCAGCCTGTCCTATTTGTAACTGTCTGTTTATTTCTCCAGCCTCTTCTGATGGATGCCTGTTATTAAAGTGGATAGGGCCCTGAAGTGGTAATAACAGAGGCAGTTCCCGGGGAGAGGAGGTTTGCTTAGTGTGGAGATGAGCCCTGTGTTCAGCAATCTCGTCTTTGTCAAGAGACCGGGCATCTTCCCGCGTTCTCGGCTTCGGCCTCTGATTCTCTGCCTGTATGTGCCCACTTGTTTATGTGTTTCTAAAAGGACAGTGTTTGAGAATTGATGCAAGTTATCCCCTGTTGTTCCAGAATTTGGGCCAAGACCCAGATTTGGACAGAGTGCAAATACCCTATATTCTAAACCCTAACGTTGGGGCCGTCCAGCCCTTGCCGAAGGGCTCCATTTCAGTAGGGTGGGCCTTGGCCTCACCCACAAACTGAGCTGATAAAAGAGAAAAACTGGAAAGAGAGAAAGGTTGTCTTTTTAGGGAGAAGAGTGTTTCCCAGAAGGTGTTCTCTCTCTTCCCTTCCTGTAAGGGAAGTAGGGGGCTGTCCCCTCACTGTGAGCTGACCACAGCCAATTTGATCCCTCTAGATTTTTTTAGAAGCCACCAAAGAAGCTAGAGTTGGTGAGTATTAGCTGCTCTTCTGTAACCTTGCTCCAATGTAATGAAGGCAGGCCTTGGACCAAATTCTCCCACGCATACAGACATTTACTAAATGAATATTCATTAGCAGAGCAGGCTCAAAACAGCTCATCAGCCTCTTCTGCAAGCCCGGTGCCGTCCCAGCACGCCGTACTGCTCTTCAGTGGTGGTGGCTACATGCTGGGACCGTCAGGGGAGCTTTAATAAGGTCCTCATACTGGTCCTCCCTCACAAGATCCCTGCATCATTTCTCTGGGTGAGGCCCGCTATCGGAATTCTAAAGGCTCCCCATGCCCTGCTCGTGTTCTGCCAGGGCTGAGAACGAGTGTTCTAGAAACTCCCATCGTACCGTATATGAAAGGTTCATTTAAGGCCAGCCCATCACCACGACAGAGGCAGGATTCTGACTCCCCTAGTTAGGACTCTTCAGGTAGAAAATCTCCTAAACCAGCTTCTGCACCTAGGGTTGGGGACGACATCAGCGGTGATGTCATGAGGGGTACAGGGTACAGGCCCAAGTGGACTTTTATTTCCAGTCCATGCAGAGGTGGAAAGTATATCCAGACTATTTTTGTCACTCAAAGCTTTCTAAATACCTTGGATTTCACGAACTAGACCTTATTTCTAACATCCATCATGCTAATTAACAAGTCATTAGTTTCACCAATAAGAACCTGTTTTGGCATCCCTGATGCTAATTAACAACGGCCGGTTGTTGATTAAACTCAGCTAAGGAAAGCGCGCGTATGGTAGCTGTCCTTGGATTATGGCCCTTTCCAGTGCGGGGCTAAGTGGCCTCCCCGAGTCTGTGTATTCTTGGTGGCATGTTAGCTTACAACCCCTAAATTTAAGGCTAAACTAACTGGCACACGCATGATATCACCCTAATTATGCAAATGTATTTTAAACAAAATTATAGTCGTATCGTGCTGCATTTCTTCAAGGCCGCAGGAGGGATGTTCCAAGAGAGTTGTTTATAAAGTCTGGACATGTCCCAGCTGCCAATCATCCCCTCTCTGCCCTCCAGTCAAGTCCGGGCCTGGTGATCTTCTCTGGTCTGCATTTTGCAGAGTTACTGCAGGGACTTACTACCTCATGGAGCCTTAGCAAAAGACTAAACCAAAAAACAGGAGCAGAGTGACCCGTGGGATGGCCAGGCACACATTGGGCCGGGGTACCTTCTAGTTCTGCAGAGGTGTGGACCTCCCCTTGTCATTCCTGAGGGTGCTGGATTTGGAGGACAGATGGAGGAGGAGGCCCTGGCTTGTGGAGAAATGCTGCATTAGAGGAAAGTGGCCCTAGACCACCCGCTAGGAGTCAGCCACATGCAGCTAAATTCTCTCCAGAGGACCTCCAGCGACTAGGGCAGCTCGGTGCCCCTCGTTCACACCAAATGCGCGTAAGGAAACCATACTAGCTCTCCACGTTCTGTGTGTGATCCCACTGTATCGTTGGCTTCTCCTGCAAGAATACTGCGTGGCAATCCACCCCTAATCCAAGTGGCCTGTCTGTAACAATGATCATTTCTTTTGGCTCGTGTCAGCTTTTCCAGGATGGGTTGGTGTCATACTTCAGGCAGCGAGTTGAGCTATGCTTCTTCACTCTGGGTGAGCCTCTGATCTGCTCCCATGTGTTTAATTTGGTACCCAGGCCAAAGCGGGGGCAGTCTCCCCCACCCCGGGGGAATTTTTACTCATGGCAACGAATGAAGTGCAAGAGACCAAGCGGTCCTGCTCATGCACGCATGAAGATTTGCTGGTGTCATGACCACTAACATGCTGTTGGTCAGAATGGTCACATGACCGATCCCAACATCCGGGAGGCAGAGGAAGATACTCTTTCCGAGGAGGTATATTGGAGAGATGAGTGTTTTTGAACCATCTCTCGTCTACCACAGGAGCCGAGAAAGAGGCACGTCTCATTTTTCCTTTCATCTTCTGTGTCCCAAACACCAGGGCGGAAGGTTCAGGAGAGAGAGAGTACCCCCGAGGATAGACCGCTCACCTTGTGCCTTAAGGGTTCAGCCACCTGCCCTGGTGGTCTGGGGGAAGGAATGTTGATCCAAATACAAAATAGGAGTTTTCCAAAGAACAGGGCTTAGCCTTAGAAAACCAGAGTGAGACGCTTGAAATAAGTGGAAGTTAATGAAAAATTAGAGAGTCGGATTAAGATGTTTATTGGGGGAGCTTTCCACCTGATAGGTAAGTTTGACACAGCGTTGAACACTGAGATTGGTAAAATCATGCCATCTTGTGTTTATTCCTCCGTATACCCAGATGCCGCGGTAATCTGTTACATATGCCTGCTTTCATGTCATTGAGGAAATACCTACGCAGATTCCTAGTCTGGTGGTACCATTTGCACGAGCCTAGGGAAATTCACTCAGTTTGCAGGACAAAAGGTAACAGAACTGGATGTCTCTGTGGAATCTTTTCCTTACCAAGCCCTAATAAGTTGCTTCTCCTCTTTGGGATTCTAGTTGCCCAATTGTTTGCCGTGGATAATGCCGCCTTTTCATCGAGTAATATGTCTGAAAGTATGCTTCACAGACCCCACTTTTGAGTTGTGTAATAACAGTTTCTCTAGAAAGGATTCTATGATCAAATACATTGGGGAAACTTCAGGTTAAATAAATATAATTCTTTTCCTCACTGCGGGACTTTTCAGAGCCTTAATCATGCTACTATTCATTGTAAATATCTAAAAAGAGGAATATTTCATAATGTTTTTTAAAAATCATTTTGACTAGAGAGTGCTTTTTGCCCAGGGAATACTAGGTCTGTACATGGTGATAGCATATGCTGCCCGGGGGAAATTATACAATAAATTGTGTTATGTACCTTTGGGTTTTGGAGAAAAGTACGGGCTAAATTCATGGATTGTTTATTATTATTATTATTATTATTATTATTATGTATTTTTCTTCACTGTACTATTTCAAACATCCCACCTCCACTAAAATTCACAGTACCTATGAGGCTGAGTAGTAAAATCCGTTTCCAGCGAGAGAATGTGACAGTCATAAGGTCTTAGAGAAAAAGAAGTATAGGAGAAAATGTTGAAAGAAATAAAAATCTCTGCGACAGTGGACACGTCATCATTGACTTGACTCATTTCTGGGTTAAAGAATCCTAGTTCCTTTTTTCCTGCTGGATAGCTAAGCTCTGCTTCGGAAGAACCGTCTCTCGAGAAATTTCATGGCATTGTTTCGTTCTTGGCTCCGTAGGCAAAACATCCTGCCTCTGTTCTTGACTGAGACTCCGTTGCCAATCCCTCAGTGACATTTGTGAGCAGACTCTTTTTCCCTCGCTCCATTTTTCTTTGCCCACAGCCCCAGCCCATCACCAGCCCTGGAAAGTCCTGTCATCCTCTTTTCTGTTGTTGATTCTGGGTCGCCATGTTTTTGTCAGAAAGGACTCTCACAGCCCTGTGAGTGTGGTTTTGTGCTACAGCTGGCCACTCACCTACTTGTCAACTCTGCCAAGGCGACTTCTTTCCCAGCCCCCCACAGCCCTTCTCTCAGCACAAAAAAAAACTAAAGGCACTCATGGGCTCTGTCGTCAACTTCATTTTCCTCCAGTTCTAGACAAACCTGCTCCATCATCTCTCTCTTTTCTTCCTCAGAAGGTCAGGGAAAGCCTGAACCTCCCCCCTACCAAAATAATACCAATAGCCCATTCAGTGAATCCACTACAACTCCTTGAAGTACGTGCCGTCTTATGCCCTTTTTACAGATGAAGACGGGAAGGTACACAGAGGTTAAATAATTTGCAGGAGTCCCGCAGCTATCAAATGTTCTCACTTAGATTTAACCCGGTAGTCTGGCTCCAGAATCCTGGCAATCTGTTGGGTTTTTTTTTTGTTTTGTTTTGTTTTTGTTTTTGTTCATTCCTATCAGCTTAAAAAAAAAAGTTTATAGAGGTATGATTCACGCATCATAAAATTCTCCCCTTCAAAATGAACACTTGAGTACATTCTAGTGTAATTACAGAATTGTGCAACCAACACCAATGTCCAATTCCAAAATATTTTCATCACCCCAAAAGAAATCTTGTACTCATTAGCATTCATTCCCACATTGCCCTCTGTCCCTAGTCTCTGAGTCTACTTCCAGCCTCTGGGTTTGCCTGTTCTGGACATTTCTTGTAAATGGCATCATGTAATGTGTGGTTGTTTATGACTGGCTTCTCTTTCACTTAGCATAAGATTTTCAGGGTTCATTTATGTTGCAGCATGTATCAGTATTCGCTTCCCCTTTTTATTGTTGAGTAATATTTCATTGTATGAATTTACCACATTTTGTGTTTCCATCTGTCAGTTGATGGACATTTAGATTGCTTCTAATGTTTGGCTGTTATGACCGTGCGGCTGTAAACATTCGTGTACAAGTTTGTGTGTGTGCCTACCTTCGCATTTCTCCTAGATACATGCTTAGGAATCGAATAGCATTTTGAAGAAGTGCCAAACTGTTTTCCAAAGCAGCTGCACCGTTTTATAATCCCAACAAGAATGCATGAGGGTTCCATTGTTTGTACATCCATAACAACACTTGTCTTTTTTTATCATTGATGTCCTAATATATGTGAAGTAGTGTCTCATTATGGTTTTGGTTTGTATTTTCCTGATGACTAGTTATGCTGAGCATCTTTTCCTATGCTTATTAGCCATTTGTATATCATCTTGGAAGTTCTATCAATCAAAATCCTTGGCCATTTTTAAATTGGTTTATTTGTCTTTTTATTGTTGAGTTGTAAGAGTTCTTTATATATTCTGGATACAGATTCCTTATTGGATATGTGATTTACAAATTTTTTTTCTCATTCTAGGAGTTATCTTTTTGCTTTCTTGATAAAATCCTTGAAATCTAATTTATCTATTTTCTTCTTTTGTGGCTTGTGCTTTTGGTTTTATGTCTATGAAACTGTTACCTAATCCAAGATCATGAAGATTTGTTCCTCTGTTTTCTTCTAAGATTTTTATAGTTTTAGCTCTTATATTTAGGTCTCTGATTAATTTTGAGTTAGTTTTTATGTATATTTTAAGGAAAGGGTCCAGCCTCATTCTTTTGCATGTGAAAGGAGTACTTTTAGTATTTATTACATCACGGATCTGCTAATGACAAATTCTCTCAATATTTGTTTATCTGGGAGTATCTGAAGTTCTACTTTGGTTTTTTTTTTTTTAATTTTTTTTTTCAATGTTTATTTATTTTTGGGACAGAGAGAGACAGAGCATGAACGGGCGAGGGGCAGAGAGAGAGGGAGACACAGAACTGGAAACAGGCTCCAGGCTCTGAGCCATCAGCCCAGAGCCTGACGTGGGGCTCGAACTCACAGACTGCGAGATCGTGACCAGGCTGAAGTCGGACGCTTAACCGACTGCGCCACCCAGGCGCCCCTCTACTTTGGTTTTGAAGGATAGTTTTAATGGGTTTATGGTTGACAGTCTCCCCCCACCACCCCCCCCCCCGCCCCCCGCCCCGCCCATGCCCAGTGCTTCCAATATGCCATCCAACTGCTTTCTGGCCTCTGTGGATTTTGATGAGAAATCTGCTCTAATTGTTACTGAGAACCCCTTGTACTTGAGAAGTTACTTTTGTCTTCTTGCCTTTGGCTTTTTACAATTTATGTTGTGCCTCGGAGTAGATACTTTTGAATTTATCCTATTTGATGTTTGTTCAGCTTCTTGGATATGTAGATTCATGTTTGTCAAATCTAGGTACTTTTTATTATGTCTTCACCTATTCTTTCTGTGCCTTTCTTTTTCACCTCTCCTTCTAGGATTTCTATTTATGTATATGTTGGTACACTTGATGGTGTCTTACAGGTCTCTGAGGCTTTGTTCATTTTCCTACATTCTTTTTCCTTTGTATGCCTCAGGCCAGAGAATGTTAGTCTATTTTCCAGCTTGCCAATTGTTTTTTCTGCCAGGACAGAAATCTCTAGTGAAATGAAGTTTTTATTTCAGTTGTTACGCTTTTCAACTCAAGAATTTCAATTTGGGTGTTTTCTTTTTTGTTCTTACATTGGTCATCTTTTTGTTCCTATCTTGTACTTAGTAGACATTGTACACATACTTTCCCTTAGTACGTTAGGTATGTTTTCCTTTAACTCTGTCAATAATAATAATTTAATAATTTAAATCTTTGTTCAGTAAATCTAACATTTGGGCTTTTTTCAGGATCAGTTTATACCAAATGCTTTTTTTTTTTTTTTTCTATGTATGGGCCATACTTTTTCTGGTCTCATAATTTGAAATGATATCTGAACATTTGAAACAGTATTCTTAAAACTCTGGAAATCATACCTGCCCAATGCCCGCCCCTCCCCCCCGCCCCGCCCCACCAAAGGATTTGTGGTTGTACTCATATTGTCTGGTCGGTGACTTTCTTGGATGAATTCTATAGTGTCTGTATTCTGTGTCATGTGTGTTCACTAAGATCTTCATATAGAGTTATCTTAGTAGCCACCTAGTAATTAGATAGAGATATTCTTAAACACCTAAGACAAAGAAGTCCCCCCTCCACCAGCAGGCTTGGTGTGTGTGTTGATGTGTACCTTCAACACTCAGGTGGCTTACACCTCTCATTAGCTTTCACTTCCCACTGATGCAGAATATCAAGGTCACCTAGAGGTAAGCGAGCCGTCTTAAGTCTTTCTTGGGCGTGTATACAGCCCTTTGCATGCCTGTGACATTGTAGAGCCCCAAGAATGTGTTGGAGCTTTCCCAAGCCCTCCTTATTCATTTCGTTCTCTGAATTTTCCTTTTAAGATTTTAGGCCACGCTCTTGTTTACCCCACGCGGAATGACTCCGTCAGGTACCTGCAGTGTTAAACAATTGCTGCTAAATATTTTCAGCAAACATCTGGGGGGCTAGGGCTTTTACCCCTGAGCCAACTCTGATTGAGGTCAACTGAAAACAAGCCCTATTAATGGGGCTTTTTCTGGAAACTCCCATACTGGTCAAATAGTGACGGGTCTCTGGGGATGGGCCCCTGGGCGAGGAGGGGGCTGGTGGGGCGGGGGGGTGCCCAAGCCCTTTCTGCCATCCCTCTAGTGACTGCCAGGTTACTGTTTTTTATAGTTACCATTATTTTAAGACTGATGGTTTTAAGACCTACTGCAGACAGGAGAAGAGGATGGGGATTGTACCAGCCAAAATGCTATAGGTTTTGTTATTCTCGTCAAGATTATGCTTTCTCAAATGAATGCTCGTTTAGTTGTTACAGGCCTTTAATTTCCAGAGCCCTGAAAAAGTTGACAATTTCTGCTAGTATTCTTGTTGCTTTTACGGAGGAATGGATTTTTGGAGGCCTTTCCTCTGTCCTTCTGGAATATCTTCTCCACGTAATCCGGTTTTAATTTATGAACACAAATTAAAAAAAAATTCTTAATAAGTACTCTGAAGACCCAGTTATGAATGAAAGTGGAAGTCTGTAGGATTTTAATTCATTTTTGCAGAAGAACTCAAGAAGTGATACAAGTTTTTTCCTTCTAGTTCCAGACTCTCAAGACATTTGTAGTTAGTGTATGCTACAAATCATTTAAGAACTCACTTTTTCTGTGAATTAAATTTTCATGACTGGGTAGTGTTACTTTTGTATGGCTGTGTACTAACATTTTACTCATGAAACTTGAGGTTTTTTTCTCCAAGCTTTCACTGCTACAAATAGTGGTATAGGGCATATTATTGGGCACATATCTTTGTGTGTATAAGTCATTTGGTCAGATAACCCATTGAACTGGATGTGTGAGCTCAGAAGGTAGGTGTATTTAAATCCTGATAGGAGGCTAACAAATTCATTTTTGTGTCTTTAAAGTTTATATTTTCTTTTTCATGCCAGTGTTAGGAGTATTTTTCTTTATGGGTCATTTTTTGTCCTTTATGTATGTATGTATGCATGTATTCATTTATTTTTATTTTGGAGAGACCGAGAGTGCACAAGCAAGGGAGAGGGGAAGGGGGAGAAAGAGAGTCTTAAGCAGTCTCCATGCCCCGCCCCAAGCCCAACACAGGGCTCGATCCCACAACCCTGGGATCATGACCTGAGCTGAAATCAAGAGTCAGATGCTCAACCAACTGAGCCACCCAGGTGTCCCTGTCCTTTATTTTAAAATGTTTTTGTTATTTATTTTGAGGGAGAGACAGACGGAGTACAAGCAGGGGAGGGTCAAAGAGAGAGGGAGACACAGAATCGGAAGCAGGCTCCAGGCTCCCAGCTGTCAGTACAGAGCCCGATGCGGGGCTCGACCCGATGAACTGCGAGTTCATGATCTGAGCCAAAGTCAGACGCTTAACTGACTGAGCCACCCAGGTGCCCCCCCCCCCCGCCCCATCCTTTATTTGAAATGGCCCTAAGTATGTACAGAATGTCCGAAATAGTGAGAAGATCAAGTAATTTTAAATGCCCTGTTAATTATATTTTCAGATATATTTTTCTGTATCCTCCTGTCATCTTTTTAGATGAAGTACATCTGAATACAAGGTACGGGGGGACCAGTTGTTAATGTGAAAGGTAGATAGTACACTATTTCTCATAAAGTACCCAAATTTCTGAACTTCCTGTAGATTGTCAAGTAGATATTTTATTTTACCTTGACTCATAACATTTGTACCTGGCACCAACCTGAAGGGCTAAGACCCTTCTTGGTATCTGAAAGCCTAATTTTTCATTTGCTCCTTTTCATTATTTTTCCCTCTCAAGTGAGTTGTAGTGGGATGAGTCACCTTTCTGGATTTGTTACCCAAAGGACTCAGCGTCTTAAATTATAACGTAGATGCTCCTCTAGCTGGGTGAGATTAGAGCATGATTGAAAGTAACAGTACAAGGAGAACCTGGCTGTTGATAATGCTTGTTTGTAAAGGTGCCTTGAGTTGTGATCTACCCTTTTTCGTGACATAAAGGGAGACTAAAAATAATCTCTTACCGACAGCCTTGCTCCCCTTTACCTTAATGTTTATCTGGCTGCCTTTTGATAGTTTGCCACTCACCCTACCTACCTTCTGATGAGCAAAGCAGTAAAATGTGTTTTAGGCAGCCCATGTTGGGGTATTAATTGTCTCCTTAGGAGCAACCTGGTTCTTGTGCCAGTACCCTCAGGCACTAGGATTCAGGAAATAAAAGTGGCCCTTTGCTAATTCTCAGTTAAAGTTATAGGCCAAATCCCATTACGACAAATCCCAACACAACAGAATCTTTATACGACAGACAACACATTTCCAAACCGCAGCCAAACAATGGCCGACTGGTTGCAGGCAACAAAATCCTGGGCCTACATATGCATTAGGAGTGTTTTCATAATGGTATTTCACCTGCGGTTATGTTTGGAATTAGAATTACGCTTTGGGAGTAGTGATTCTGCACACGAATGCAAGGCCTCATTTGCCTTTTCCTGAAATATGCTATCAGTGAACCGGAGCAACCCTATAATAACGTGGCGAATTCTCCTGAGCACACAGGAGATTAGCAAAAGCCTCTCATCACAAAGCGATCCACAGCTCAGGCTCCTGTAACAAGTGACGGCTGCCAATCTCTGCCCCACAACACAGTCCCTGGCACTTACGTTGCATTCCGGAAATACCTGTTGAATGAAGAAGAGACCAGGAACAACTTTGACTTGTGTCTCCAGAGCCTCCCTCTGGGTGCAAAAGGTCCACAGGGAGCATCGGGCTTTCCAAAGAGGCTGGATTTTAATTGCGCTGCAAACAAGTCCAGTCTTTTGTTAGTCTACTGGCCAAGGTGCTGATAGCACCTCAGGGCCCGCCAGCCGGTTCCCAAAGAACGGAGCTGCTGAAGGAGCAGCGCTGTTACTATGAGCTCAGGAGTTGGTTCTCTGGAACCTGATCCGGGAACCCTTGGCAAAGCTGCTTTCAGCCCATCTATAGAGGACCGTGGGGAGGGTGTGGAGGTCTGTAGAATGAGGAGGCGAATCTCTCTCTTCCTCCGGGAACAGAACTCTGCTATGGCTGCTGCGGTCACCTGTGCTGAGATCAGAAAATGTCACCCTGTCTCTGCAGCCTGTACAGAAATAAAATACTGATACAAGTATTAATAATAGTGAAAACAACCTTTTATATTTTATATACTCTATATACTCATATGCTTTATTAGGATACTGTGAATATAGGTACTCTCTTCCCCACTTTACGAGGAAAGTGAGATACGGAGAGGTTGTTTTGTCCAAGGTCTCACAGCTATTAGGTGACATGGCTGGAATTTGAACCCAGGCACTTTAACTCCTTAATTTGTGCACGTAAGCACTTTCCTTCTGTGCATCTCATCCATGAAACCTCTTTATTTTCAAACAGTGTCTCTCTGTTAAGTTACTGATTGTGCAAGTGTATTCAACAAACATTCATTCAGCACCCATCGTGGGCCAGGTGCTGGGATTATAGAGGTGAACAAAAGTAGACAGTTTGCTCTCTTTTGTGGTCAGTGGTCATGCGGATAAATGGTAGGAAAGAACGAAACTTGGTTCCACGGTGACCTTTGAGAAAGATACCTGCTCCAGGCCAGGAAGAAGCAACACTGAGGCTGAAGTCTACAGGGAAGACAGGCAAAGGGAGATGGAAGTGGTGTTCTATGCATGGAACAGCATATGCAAAAGCCGAGGGGCAGGTGGGATCGTGGGCTTTTCCAGGAACTGCAGCTCAGGTAGTAAGAGGAGGAGGCTGCGAGGTCGGCCAAGGCAGACCTCTGAGGGCTCCATAAAACATGTTAAGGGGACTTACCTGACAAGTAATGGAAAGCCACTGAATAGCTTTCAGCAGGAGAGTGGAATGAATGAATTGGGGTTTTGAAAAGATGTCTCCAGTGTCTCAGGCAGAACAGATGGGAGGGTCACCAGAGAGGGTACTGGCATGGCAATAAGGAGTTTCACCTTGGAGTCCACGCAGAAGTGGAGGCAGGATGTTTGGGCTACGATGCTGGCAGTGAAGATGGGGAGGGTAGATAGAGAAATATCTGGGGGATAAAATCACTTTATCATGGATGAAATGTGGAGGGGGCAAAGATGACTCCAGAAGTCATGGCAACCAAACTTCTGAACAAAAGGGCACAACGAAGAATTAGACGCAGATTTCGTTCTGGGCCCTCTAAAGTCATCTGACCAACACTAACACTGTGCTTAGCTATGTCACCGGAGAAAGACATTATACAGTGATTTCAGGATTCATGAAGCACCTACTGTGTGCTAGGCCCTGTGTCCGGCAGTAGGTAAACAATGAGGTGGACAGAAATCCCGTGCTCAAAAGGTTTGATAATGGTAGTTGTCAGCCACAAGCTATTTGACCCCACTTGGTGGGGTTGGCTATTGGCATCTAGTGGGCAGAGGCCATGGGGGTTACTAAACATGCTACGACTTGCAGGCCTGGCCCCACAGTGAAGAACTCTACGGCCGTAAGCGTCCCCACATGGCAGAGGTTGAGAACCTGGGTTTATATTTCAGCTGGGAAGACAGAGGACCAAGCAGTACAGTTAATAGTACGGTGTGAAGAGGTCAAGAGCAGGGCATTATGGCGGTACGGGGTGCAAAACCCAAGTTGGTTGTGGGAGGAAGAGAATGCAGACGTGTCTGCTTTTAGCAAAGTTTGCAGAGGGCATTGTCAAAGTCCCGGAATAGCCCTTGAGTTCCGTTTAGTTCAGATTAAGTTAAGTTCAAGTACAGTGTCCACAGGTTCAGACCCCACAGTCTTCTTCTGGCAGCCTGACCTTTGACCTCACCATGCCTTGGTGTCTTCATCTCCATATTTGTTTGTCCCTTCATAACCTGTGAGAGATCATGGGAGACAGTCGTTGTGAAGGCTTGCGCACAGTATCTTATAAGTGGGAATCACTCAGTAAATGCCTACAATAAACATTTTTTTCTGTCGCCTTGTTTATGTCATTTTTAGTGTCTCTACATTTTCTTTTCTTTTTTTTGAATGTTTACTTATTTTTGAGAGAGACAGAGACAGAATGTGAGTGGGTAGGGGCAGAGAGAGAGGGAGACACAGAGTCCGAATCAGGCTTCAGGCTCTGAGCTGTCAGCACGGAGCCCGACGTGGGGCTCAAACTCAGGAGCTGTGAGACCATGACCCGAGCCGAAGTCGGACGCTCAACCGACTGAGCCACCCAGGCGCCCCATGTCTCTACATTTTCTTGAACAAGCACGGGACATAAAATTGCTTGACCCAAGTGCCTTCACCAAACCAACTCTGAAACTCCTTTCCTGAGTTTTCCCGCTGAGCGTGAGTAGGCTCTTTCTGCTTGTGACAGGAAACATGACAGAAAAGAAAATAATGCATGCAGTAAGTGTTCATTTTCACTGTAGTATTGAGATTTTTCTGGGAACATCATATGGAAAAGTTGAGCCCTTGAAATGGGGCGTTCAGCCCTTACTCACCGTTGAGCAATCACGGTGGTGCTCCCGAATGCAAGACTGAGCACGTCTATAGAGCATAATTGTCAGCCGTAGACCTGCTGTCCAACATACTTAATCACCAAGTAGTAATTGGCTCAGAAGTTCTTCAGAATTTGAGGCATCCTAGTATGTTAATGTGCTAAATAAAGCCAGCTGCGTTCACACAGTTGTGTTTTTTGAAAAGTAAAATCATTTGTTGTTGTTTGAGGGTTTTTGAGTTTTCGGGATTTTTTCTTGTTTTTGTTTTGAGGGCGTGAGTGAGAGCAGGGGAAAGGGACAGAGGGAGGGGAGAGAGAGACAGAATCTCAAGCGGTCTCCACGCTCAGCACTGAGCACACAGGGCTTGATCCCGCGACCCTGGGATTATGACCTGAGCCAAAATCGAGAGTCAGATGCTTCAACTGCCTCAGCCACCCAGGGATCCCAGGGTCAATTGTTTTTTAACTCCCCAAGGAACTGAACAACACACCTAAACCTTTTAGATTTGATGTCTTGTACCAAAGGGGAAAAACATACGGGGAAATTTCTCACTGGCCTTGTGAACACTGAGCCCACTATAAAATGATGCTGAAATTGAGATATAGTCATCTGACCTCAAGAAAAAGGAAGCATTTGACAAGGTTAGAAGATGGTATTACTGGGAATTTGCTGCTTGGTACTGATGGGTGCGGTCAGGTTGGGTGAGGATCCCCCACCTTCCAAGATGGACAGTGTGTTCACTTGTCTTCCAGCAGGTCAGACAGTGGACCTGTCCAAACGGGATAGCCACTGTACCCTGGACTGTGGGGTCGGCAAGATGTGGCCCTTGGGCCAAATCTGGCCCATGACCTTCTTTTGGTAAATAAAGAATTTTGGAACACTGCCGTGCTTAGTTATGTGTATATTGCCTGTGGTTGCTTTCATGGCAAAGTTGAGTGATTGCAACAGAGAACATATGACACAGAAAGCCCAAATTACATTCTGTCTGGCTTTTACAGAAAGACTTTGCCAATTCCTGTTCTAGAAGAGAGTGCAAGCTCTTTTATTTTAGAGAGAAAGAGAGAGTGTGAGCAGGGGCGAGGGGCAGAGGGAGAGAGAGAAACTTAAACAGGCTCCATGCTTAGTGGCATAACCCAATGTGGGGCTCTATCCCACAACCCGGGATCATGACCTGAGCTGAAATCAAGAGCCATTTGCCTGGGGCGCTCGGGTGGCTCAGTCAGTTAAGGGTCCGACTCTTGATCTCGGCTCACGTCACGATCCCACAGTTGGTGAATTTGAGCCCCGCGTCAGACTCTGCGCTTGTGGCGTGGAGTCTACTTGGGATTCTGGCTCTCTGTCTCTGGGCCCCCCCCCCACTTGTGTTCTCTCTCTCTCTCTCCCTCTCTCTCTCTCTCAAATAAATGGACTTAAAAAAAAAAAAAAAAGAGCCACCCAGGTGCCCCTCACCTGCTGATTCTGATTCAGGAGGCCTGAGAAGCTCCATTTCTCACAGGCTCTCCAGTGTTGTCACTTCTGATGATCTGTACTGAGTAGCAAGGTTCTAGAAACTCAGTGGCTTCATGGGATGTTGTTCTTACAGGAGGCAGGATGCTTGGTGGTTAAGAGCATGGGGTTCAAGTCCTGTTTTTAGCATTTATTACCTTATCATCTTGGTAAGAGAGACATTGTCCCTAAGCTTTGGATTGCTGTTCTATAAAACAGAGCCATACTCTACAAAGTGCTTAGTCAGGGCCTGGCTCCAGTGTGAATTCGGTGCTTGTGAGCAGCTGATACGTGGGCTTACCCTGAGACCTGTTACATTACCATGTGGGGGGTCAGGCACAGTCCCTATTGTGGCCTCCCACCCTAGTGACAAGGGTCTCTGTGAGTTTTTTTGGAGCTACTGGAGGGCAGTTGTTTTTTTAAAGGGAAGATTATTTCGAGATTGCTTTGGTTTTAAAATTTAATATTCAAGTAATTAAAAAACCTAGTTCTTTAAGTTCAGCATTCAGATCTTAGTATTCTGTAATAGTCCCCATTTATGAATTTAAATAATTAATTTTTTTTGCATTTTAAGGTGCGTTCATAAATGTAAAATATCTGGCTTCTTTTTCTTTCTTCTGACTTGGCCCCCTCCTTTCCTTAGAAAACACCCTTCCCGTTCACTTTTGGTAATTCTTGCAATTCTCTTAAACTTGCAATTCTCTTGCAATTCTCTTAAAGAACTATGGTGAACATAAAGTTGACTGAAGTCTTCTAAAACTGTATGTAAATTTTTTAAGATTTGAGTTTAAAATCATAAGTCTGTACCAATTAATTAAATGTTTTAAATTGGAATTATAAACGCAAGCTGTTGACGTAAATAGGGCAAATCGTCTTAAATGTTAAAATGATTAGAGTACCGAATATGTGCAGATTCCATCATGCAAACTCTATAAAGATTATAGGTTTGGTTCTTTTAAATGTTTCTTTATGTCCAGATAAATCTTAGCAGGGTTGAAAGATGCTTACCCACCAAGGAAACATTTGTCATCCTAAGCAGTTTGGGGAGATACCTTGTCAGCTACCTTGAGATTGCATGATGATGGGAAATTTCAGGTGGGATATAGATCATTTTCTTGTCCTTAATACTTTTGGTAGACCCCGAGCCCTGTTAATAATCCCTACATCATTGACTTCATAAATTAATAAAGTGAATGGTCAGGTAGTCTGTGACCCTTACATGCAAGTTGGAGGTTAAAGAAGCATAGAAAACTCTTCGAAGCTGCTCTAAGCTTACTATCTGGATGGTGCATTTCTTTGTCTCCTAGGGAGTGTAAATATCTTCCCAGCTGTTTGAACTTTGGAACTTTGTTGAACTTGTTGGAAAATGAAATCTTTTAAAAAACAGCTTATCTCTTAGGGCCACAAGTTTTCTGGATACCAGAATAAGGACCCGTTTAATTTTGGATATCTTGACGGATATGTGGTGACAATTTCGAAGGTCATTCAATTTTCAATTACTGGTGGGCGTGGCCGAGATCAGTAAACTCCTTGGGTATTGGAAATAATCAGAATAATTAAATATTATTTGTATGGTGTCTTTCGGTAGCCCAATTAGAGGGGAAATGTATTATAGTTACAAGTGGTTAAGACTGTCTAGGTTGTGTAGCCCCCTACCTTTTCATTTTAAGGAAGAGAAAAGACAGATGAACCAGGGAAAGTTCAAGTTCAGACTGAGCCAGAGAAGGCCTAAGGTATGCCTAGCTGTATACCAGGTAGATTAGATGGTTGAGTCTTGTTTGGGAGACCAGTGCTATCCATAGCCACTTTTTTTTTTTTTATAATTGAACTTTTCATAGAAGCTTCTCATAATTGGTATGAGAGCAGTGACTCCAGGTGATTAATTTCTGCCTGCATTTCAGTATTCGAAAATATGAGTAGGTCTTGGATCATATTACCATAATTCATGCCATTCTCAGCCACCTAAAGGTAAGCAGAGTTTTGTGTGGAATTCACACCTGGCCATCTCAAGCCTTCTTTACTCTCTATGGGTTCATTTTGTTCTTGAGGGTAAAAGAAGATTTTTGGCCATTTATACTTGGGGGCCCCAGAAGTTACACCCGTCAGTGGTGTTAGAGGTATTAAATATGATCCTACTCCCTCAAAAGAAATTAAGAAATTAAACCATTTCCTTCCTGCACATGGTTAGGATTAAAACTGCTGTAGTTAGGCCGAACATTTAGCCACATTGGACAATTTTGAGCAATGGAAGACTCTTCCAAATGATACGTGCACAGTTGATATTTATCCCGTGTATTACGCACGTTGTAAATTTTCCTAGCACACCAACACACATGACTTTCCTCCTTTCTGTCAGGAATCCATCCCCCTTGCATTAGAATTGCTTTTAAATTACTCCCTTCCGGAACTCTTTCTTGGGCCACGTTGTCGCTGCTGTTACTGTTATTGAAGCACATGAGAGTCCAATCAACCTTTAAGATTTTCATTAAAGTTCCCAATGCAGTCCTCGCTGCCCAGAATACCTGAATGCGCTGTAGTTGTGGGAGTTTTGAGAACCTATTGAGAAGTGGTTGACTAAGGAAGAGAGGTGATTTTTAGTGAATCTTGAAAAATGTCAACCTTGACTTGAGTTCAAAATTCGAGTTCCCAAGTTCTCATTGGGTTCTTGAAAAAACGCAGTGCTCAGAATTAAGATCTGATACAAGTTCTTATGTGCCAGACTAGGAAAGTTTTCCTAGTCAGCTCGTGTCTCTGAAAATCCTACCTGATCTGCTTGCCTGTAGCTCTCTTTTCAGTGCTAAGTGGGAGGATGTTGCTCCAGTGTGTCCATCCCCTCCTTAAATATAGTAATAGGAAATCTGTAGTCCTCTGAGTGAGTTTCCATTTTGAGTTCAACTTCCTTAAAGGCAGTAACAGTTTCCTAGCTTAGTTTTATCCACTTGTTTAATCTCTCTTCATTCAATGAATCAGTAAATATTTGTGCGCCTACCAGGCATTGCATACGTCCTCGATTACAGACGTAGATAAACCTGGGCCCCACGAGCTGGTGCTTTTATGTTCTAGAATGAGGACACCTGGGTGGCTCCGTTGGTTAAACATCTGACTCTTGACTTGGACTCAGGTCGTAATCTCACCGTTCATGGGTCTGAGCCCCACGTTGGGCTCTGCATTAACAGTGCAGAGCCTGCTTGGGATTCTCTCTCTCTCTCTCTCTCTCTCTCTCTCTCTCTCTCTCTCTCTCTCTC
>NW_024412444.1:4807014-4826136 GCF_014898765.1 Herpailurus yagouaroundi
CTCTCTCTCTCTCTCTCTCTCTCTCTCTCTCTCTCTCTCTCTCTCTCACTCTCTCTCTCTTTCTCTCTCTCCCTCTCCCTCCCCTCTGCTCACTTGCTCTCAAAATAAATACATAAACTTAAAAAAAGAAAAGGGAATATCAACACAGAACAGATAATCACATGATCAGTTAGTCACAGTTGGTGGTGAGTGAATACCACTGTGTATTACGTGTAATACACTGACATTCACTCATTGGCTATATGATTACAAAGTGTTGATTATAACTGGAGAGGAACTTCCGGGGTCCACTTAGTTGGTCTTAGTTAGGTTGCCTTGCATTATTGGGCAATATGTTTTTTAGAGCAGTTTCTTCTATGTTTGTTATTTGTGCCAAAGGCCACTATCTAGAAAGCTTGAAAAATAGGTATTTCATTACTATAAGCAAACAGACAGAAAAACTAGGTTATGTTAATATTCCCTAATCATGTGTATGTCCATAGGATACGGGTTCTCTCTGTTCCTTTTTATTATTGTCACACAATTAATACACGTGTGGCATGAGCCCACGTATTCATCTATAAGTGTGTGCTGTAAGCTTCGCTTTCCCTCCCTTGGGTTGCTATAAGCATTTATTCCTTGTCAGTGATTTTTCTAAAAACAAAACAAAACCAAACAAAACAAACCCAAAACCCCTTACCCCATATCTTATCATGGGTTCTGTGAACCTGTGACATTTTGGTCAAACAATTCAGGGACAGGTAAAGATACGTTCAAATCCAAGAAAGGCGTATCAAAATGACCCTAGTAAAGAAAAGTAATGACAAGCAAGACGCATGGTGGCAGTCACAAACAGAAGGGACTTACCCAATTTTATTTTTCACAAGCCTAATTCCAGTCCAATGCAGTAAGAATAGATCTTTCTCATCATAGGAAATGACAGACACATCAGGCGTCAGAAGCGCCAGAGACTAAGTGATTTCTGGTATACTTTTCGTCAATTGACACTAAAATTTTATCATTCCGTTTCACTCTGTCTGTTAATACACAGACGGCAGGGATGTCTCGTGAGGGCTTTTGGCAATTGTGGGAGCCTGAGCCATGGAGCAGAACGTTTCTCTCTCATCCAAATGCAGAGACATCGTTCACATGTAAAAATAGCCAAGTGCCAGTGTGCAGATTAGTATTCCACGACGAAAAGACTTGTGGTCTGTCGGTTTGTACCCACTCCTGCATTGGCCGACACACATATTCTCTCCAGGTGGAGTCCCTCCCCCACTTCTGGCCAACACTTGAGTCCGAGAAGTGTTTCCAGATGCGTTCGGGGCCGACCTCTTAAAGGATGAGAGTGGGTTCTTTGGATCCTCAGCCAGTTGAGAGTTTCCTGGGCTGCACCCGCGACTGGCATCTGATGCCTGAGGCCGTGCAGTCTTACTGTCCATGCTTGTCCTTCTATAAATGCCCTGTTATCTCCATAATGGAGCACACTGAAATGCCACCTTGGAGCAGTTCAGATACTTGCCAAGTCAGATGAATTTGGCAGCAGAAGCCTGTGCTGTTTCCATAAAAGGCTGTTGGTCCTTTCTTATTATAAATTAATGGTGCCAGTTCCTGCCAGGTGTGCAGGCAGCTCCTGGAAGAATGTTGGATGGTTGGGTGGGTTGTTAACACTTTCAAGCTGCTAGATACCTAAGGGGAGGGAAGGCGTGTGGAACGAAGTCAGCACAGGCGAGGGCTCCTGCGGGAGCAAGGCCCCTGTGGAGAACCAAAGATCACAGGCGTCCACCTGCCTCCAGTTGACTACTGCCTTCAGGAAATTTAGAGCCCTCTTTGTCTGATGTAAAGTTCTTAAAAGAGGCTGGAAATCCTGCTCTTCATATAAAATCTCCTCATTTTTGTAAGTTGCCAACTAGTGGAGACTTTTTGGAACGCTACCCGAGCCAAACACAACACATCTGTTGGCCAGGGGCCCTTTCATGCTAGGGCCCGGCTACTCCAAGTGTGGTCCCCAGACCAGCCGCCTCAAAATCTTCTGGTCGCTGGTTAGAACTACAAAACCTCGGCTCCACCCTGGACCTACTGAGTCAGAATCTGCATTTGAATAAGATCCCAGGTAATTTGGATACGCATGGAAGTTGGAGAATATTGTGCTGGTGACCTGATGCAGGCCATCACTCCCTCGATGCAAGACGCAGCTTTCAAATCATTGGCTAGAAATGAAATGTTTTAAACAGAAGTCTGTTTGGAAACCCCAAAGAGAACCTCATCCTTGGGGTTTTAACTTGGGTATAACTTGTCCGGGGAGGCCTCCTCCCTGAAACTAGGTTAGGTGTCCTTGCTGTGTGACTTCGTCCTACCTTTCTTCATCCTACCTACCTGTTCTTCTATTTTCCTTTTGACATGAGGGCCCCATGAGGGAGGGCAGGGGCCATGTTTTGCTCCCTTTATATTTCTAGCGCTTGTCACACTGCCTGGCACCAATGAATGAATGCATTGAAATCTCATGATCTCAAATCACTTTAAAAAAAAAATGTTTATTTATTTCGAGAGAGAGAGAGAGAGAGAGAGGCAGAAAGACAGGGAGAGAGGGAATCCCAAGCAGACTCCATACGGTCAGCGCAGATCTCGACAAGGAGCTCAGTCTCACAAACCTTGAGGTCATCACCTGAGTCAAAATCAAGAGTCAGAGGCTTCACCGACCGAGCCACCCAGGCGCCCCTCCGCTCAGTTACTGAACATTGCATGGTAACTTCTTTTCTCTTTGAAGGTGTAATTAGATTCGTTCAAGGAGGAAACTGCAGTGGCACAAGGTTTTTTGTACCTGCAGTCTTCTGGACGACTCCTTTGGGATTTATCTTCTATCTCACTGTCCATCGTATTTGCTCCTGCATTCCTGAGACCTGTCCCATGACATGCTGTATAGTAGATATTCCATAAGGATGTCTTGAATGGGTGAACTGGTAAAAGCAAAGGGTTCAATACTGGTTCCTGTGTTAAGTTAATGCTCCTCTCACTATCATCCCCTTAACTACCCATTCCCACTATAGACTCATTGCTACCTTATGGACGTAAAGAAAAAACTGGAGCTATGTTGTTCGCTGTTGTGAATTAAATGGGGTTTTAGTGCCCTTAAAGGTGTAGAGCGCATTCAATTATGGAAACAATGGAACAGTACCTTCGTGTTCATCTTGTCCAGATAGAGGGGGCGGGAGCATTTCCCTTTCCCTGTCTCAGTAGGTTGCCCTTACGAAATCTGAAGTGGATCTTAACTATCCTGATCTCCTATTCTTTATCTACACGTTGTCTAGAACAGCATATTGTGAAGAGAAGGGAAACAGACCAGAGCAGATACAAAGGTAATGTTTCTTTCCTGTGTTAGTGTTCACTTTTTATGTGCTCGCTACAAAATTGATTTTGTCATCAGGGCAAAAACCTTTTGATCCAGACAAAAATATTTTAGTGTGGGTTCCCAAAAAATCAAGTTCAGACACTTTTGAGTGTTATGGAGAATGAATTGCTTTGCTGTGATTCTCTCGCTGGATGGAAATTCACTTCCCAGGGATCTTGTCTGCTTGCAGTACATAATGGCACTCTTAGCTTCAAAGGAATTCATTCCTTTCAGTGACACACTCTCATTCTGGACTGGGATGGCCTCTCATTTTTGTATTTGTGCATTTACTGGTTTTTGTTTGTTTGTTGGGCAGTGGTGTGTGGAGATGTGTGTCTGTGATTTTAATGGCTTGTTTTTAGAAATCTTGGGCTGCCATCACGCGTGGCCATCGTGAGAGTTTGACTTCAATTCTGAAAGGTGGAGTAGTGCCTTTCAGATAAAAATTCTATTTTAGACCAAAGAAAATCCCCAAAATTGGCTTCTTGCATGTGTGTCAGAGAAGCCACCCTTTCTGTTGATTGTGTGAAGTGAAGGCATAATTGTCACTTTGAGAATTAAAATACAGTTAATGTTGTAGATACTTGATATCATGCACCGAGGCATTTACAACATTCCTGTGAATGACAAGGCTGTTAAAATAGGCTCCTGAGCTGATAGTCAACTGATTTTTTTTCTTATTTTCAATTTGAAAGAAAAATAACCTGGTAATCCTTTAATAAGTATGTTTACATGATTAAAGAAAAAGTATAAATGGATACACATTAAATTATAACAGTTTGTCACATTAACAAGCTAAAGTTGAGGTGAGTGAGGGAGAGACTCACTTTTACTTTATGTTTAAAAAGTTTGTAGTGATTTTGTGATTTACTTGAAATAAAATGTATGAAGAATTGAGGAAATTCATGACCTAAAAAATCAAATTAATAAATTCTGATGGAAACTTATTTACTTTCTATTTTCAAAATTCATTCTAAAAGCTACATTGTATCAGTCAGCTTTTCTTTCTTCTTTCTTTCTTTCTTTTCTTTTCTTTTCTTTTCTCTTTTCTTTTCTTTTTTTTTTTTTTTGTATATTTGATAGGGGTTTTAAGTGTGCAGTCATAATGTATCCATCAGAATTTTTGAGTGGAATTTGATGCATGGATGTCTGGGAATACATTTAATTAACTGCCTTATGGATGCAAAATGTATTCCTTATGGAAAAATAGTATTTTGTGATCTTGATTGTTGACACAATTGTTTACCTTAAACAGTGCTTTTCATAACGTTTAAAATATTTCTGTAGGAGAAAAATGAGGACATTTGGAAATTAGTACTGTGTAGTTTAGAAATAGGTACTCTGGAGCCAGGCTGCTGGTTTCAAAGTCTGGCTCTATCACCTTCTTGGGCTACTTACCAGGTCTATGTGCTTTAATTTCCTCATCTGTAAAATAAAGAATAGTACTACCCCCAAAAGTTTTTGATAGCGGGTAAATGGGTTTATTTGTATAAAGCACTTTTAAGACTGCCTGATGCAGGGTAGCCATCGTATCAGTTAGCTCATGCCGCATAACAAAACACCCCAAAACTTAGTAGCTTAAAACAGCACTCATTTATTATCTCTCATGATTCAGATTGGTGGGGCTGTCCTTCTGGTCTCGGTCACTTTGGCTGGGGCTGGATTGGGTTATGGAATTGCTTCTCTTTCTTGTTTAATGTGACGGCAGCTGGGACAGTAGCAGTTGGGCTTGCACACATGGTTGTGGTCACAGAGTTTTCAACAGCGGCAAAAGGGAAAAGGCCAAACGCACAATATCTTTTCAAGTCTTTCCTTCTATCACATTTGCTAATATTGCATTGGTCAAAGCAAGTCACACAGCCAAGCCCAGAGCCAGAAGGGGAGAGGACTCCTCAAGAGCAGGTAAGGAAATTATTCAGACCAGAACATTTTTGCAGACAATCTGCTTCAAACACTCTATAAGCATTAGCTTCTGCTTAGTATGATCATTACTATTACTATTATTATTATTATTATTATTAATATTAATATTAGCTCTCCAAACATCAAGCCACTAAAAGTAAAGACATACTCCAGGAAAGCTCTTGAGTATGTCTTAAGTTAGTCATTAGCATTTGCCATTTCCAGATATTGTGGGAGCCTCAAAAATTAATACTTGCAACAAGAGAGTTTTTAAGAGGAGCTTATTCTGCAGGGCTGAAATTATTATTTTTGTTACAAACTGTAGCTGTCCCTACTGGTCTCCCTGGGAGCATTTTGCAGGTTATAAAATACAGCTATTACTATGGTAATCATATTGCAAGTATAAAATGGCTTTGACCTACTTGTTAAAATGCAGTGTGTATTGAAATAAAGACTGTGAGCTTAAAGCTAAATGAACTCAGAATAACAACAGAATAGCAAGTCCAAAGTGCCAGAGAGATCTTCAAAGGAAAGACGGGCATTTGATAAAGAGGATGCATTTTTCCTCATTCTTTTCATTTTCCCCTCGTTGTGGTGACCTCCGGGAAATGACACTCATGTCTGACAGCATTTCTGTCCTCTGACTTGCAGGCAAAAAATGTTTTAAACAATAAGAGCTACCATTTGCACAGCTCCTTATTTCCTTCCAGCTCTGGGCTGAGTCTTTCAATATGCCATTTAACTTTCTCATCACAACACCTCCCCAAAGTGGGAACCATTATTCCCTCTTTATAAATGAGGAAACTGAGGCTCACAGAAGAAATGACTTAGCCCAAGCGTGGGAATTCCTGCCCTCGGAGTCTTAGATCCCTGAGAGCACGTGAATCAGGATACCTAAAACCTGTAGACGTTGGTTATAATTGTATAAATCCTCTTACACCTTGACCTGTTCATTTATTCGGGGAATACTGATTGTGTACCACACAGCATGCTGATTGCTGTGTTAGTCAACATATGGGTCACTAGGGAGGGTCTTCTGAGGTTCAGGGAGGCTTCCTGGAGGTCCAAAATAAATCCTGGAGGATGCGTAGGCATTGCTCAGGAGAAAGGACTGAACTTTTTCAGGTAGCAGGAATAGCAAAAGCAAGAAACCAGAGGACGTGCAAACAGGTCAGTTTGGCTATAGTTGGGAGACAATTTTGGTAAAGTTGCATTGTCAGTAAGAGTCACATCCTCGAGGTCTTTTTGAGTCCAGGTCCTTTACCAGAGGGCAATGGGGAGCTATAGGAGTGTTCTGAGCAGGGAAGGTCCTGATCAAATGGTTTGTTGAAAAAGATCATTCCAGGGGCGCCTGGGTGGCTCAGTCGGTTAGGCGTCCGACTTCAGCTCAGGTCACGATCTTGCGGTCCTTGAGTTCGAGCCCCGCGTCGGGCTCTGGGCTGATGGCTCAGAGCCTGGAGCCTGCTTCTGATTCTGTGTCTCCCTCTCTCTCTGACCCTCCCCCGTTCATGCTCTGTCTCTCTCTGTCTCAAGAATAAATAAACGTTAAAAAAAAAAAATTAAAAAAAAAAAAAAGAAAGAAAGAAAAAGATCATTCCAGCCACGGTTAATAAGATGGAGTTGGGCTGGGCTGGGAAGAGAAGGAGGAGTTTGGGCAGCGAGTCAGACTGGCACAGCAGCCCAGGAAGGAGACACCAGTGTCGGGACCAAAGCACCGCAGCAGAAATAAAGAGAGTAGCGTGGAAGGACATTTAGAGGCTGTTTGGATGTAGATGGTGGGCAGGGGGCGGAGAGTTAGAGGATCCCATCTGCTGTCTTACTTAGGGGTCTGGATAGATGGCTGCACTGAGGAAGAAGGCCTGGAAGAGGCTGAAATATCTGTGGTACAGTTGGTGATCTTGTACCTGTGGGACTTTCTGGTGGAGGCGCCCCGAAGGTGGTGAGGACTCACGCGTCTAATCCTTAGGAGACCTCTCATGGCTGGAAAGAAGATTGGAGGGCTGGGCCCCCTCTCAGCTTGCTTCTTCATCTCTCTTTCTCCTCCTTTGACCCTTTAGTACTTCTCATCTTATTTACTTCCTGTCTTTCTCCACCACAATGGACTTTAAGCTCCCTGAGGGCAGCAAATGTATCTCTTTCTTTCACCGGCACACCCCCCCCTACCCCCACCCTTAGAACAGTGTCAGGCAGTAAATGAATCAGCCAGACCACAGAGGGTGACAGGTGCCCCTAGAGAGAAGGGGAGTTCATCAGCTTACCTTCAGCGAATGTAGAAAACAGCGTAGGACAGAACCTTGAACAGGACTCCAGTAAGAGGAAGGACCAAGCAAAAGGAGCCTTCAAAGAAAACAGAAGGTGCTTCCTCTCTTTGCTCTGAAGTTTGAATGGCAAAACATTGAGAACTTTCAAGTATCCAGTAAGAGTGGCTCTTGGGAACCTGATGGTTTCTGGAAACACAGCAGGATGGAACTGAGTAGGTGATGTCTTCAGGGTTTTTTTTGTTTGTTTTCTTTTTCCTTCCCCACATGAAAAAGAAAAAGATCAGCCAAATGTAGGCACGGCTGTCTGTAAGGAGTTGGGAACTCTCAGTACATTTAATTCAACAGGGGCAGATTGATTGTATCTTGCAGGCCAGTGGGATCATTTGGTAGGCGCTTTCTTCCCAAAAGAGTTGTGCTGAGAACGATTCTGAGTCTGGCCCCAGGCCCAGGTGGAAAGAGTGCTGTGGGCCCTTCGTGGTATTTGCTGTGGAAACTGCCCTTGGGTGGCACCAGAGGTAACAAACGTTCACCACCCTCCTCTGGAGAACCTGTTACTATGAGTAATAATTTTCCAGAAATACTTCCATCCCATCTGTACAGGATGCGTTTCCCCAAACAGGAATCCTGCTCTCCTCAGTCCCTGGTACTCTGCCTGTTAACTTGTGGGCCACTGGTTTAGGGAGTTGAATGAAGCCAGATTGAAGCCCTGAGTTCTTCTAGCCTGATAGTTTTTGTGCCACCCTGGTAAGCTGTGACTCCACAGCTTATAAGTTCAGGTGCTGAGTTTTGTCCATAACTCTTTGTTCTTTAGCACAGATAATGTTGAGACCTAAAGCATCCCAGTTTAACTTATTTTGGCTAATAGTTTCTGTTAATTATGCCTCTCTACTCCTGCTAACCACTGCCCCAGAGAAAGGTGAATTCTTGGAATTCTCTTGTCGCCTCTCCAGAGGAGGGTAGCCTACTCGATAGACAGTGCTAACGGACGCCTCCCAAGTTGGGTCTCTTAACGAGGAGACTACACCGCAAAGCCAGTAACTAGAAACCTCAAGCTCTCACGTCTCGACGGAGAAGCGAGAAGACCGTCTGAAATGCAGCAAAGCGCTGAGACGTTTTTGGCTGGCAGCTCACTGTAACTGATCAATCACGTGAGCCTGAGAAGTTAAGTGACCCATGAGAGGTCACCATAACTTGAGAGTCACGATCACCCCTGAGGGTGATCTCATGTAATTATTGAGATATAAATGGTTCTTCGGAAGGCTAGCGTGTCGCTCCAAGTCAGTTCAATCCTAATGTGAATTTTGGCAATACCGTGCAATACCTCTTTCTCCCCTCATATGGGGGTGGCGGGGGGGGGGTGGGGGAGGAACCCATGGCCATCAATCAGAAATGATTTACTAAGTGTCTACAGTGGGCTTACCTCTGTTACGAGCCTTATGGAGAAATTCAAGAGGACCTTGAAGAAGCGGCCAGTGTCTTCCAGATGCTGACTTTTGCAGAGGGGAGTAGAGGAGAAGAGCAAACAACTGGAAAAGCAAGAAGCCGTTCAAGACCTATTCATTGGTAGGGTGGTAGATTATCAACATGAGACGCCCCAGAAAGTATTTAGGGGCAGCAGGATCAGCATGAGAGGGTGGGTGGCAATTCGGGAAAGCTCGAAATGGCCCCGCCTGCCCTCTGCATGGTGGGGAGAGGCTTCACGGAGGAGGAAGGATTTTAGGTGGACCTTGCAGGACTGGGGGGATCTGAGTTGTATTTGTTTTCTGTTGCTGCGTAAAAAGTTAGCACTAACTTAGCAGCTTCAAACGACGTCTATTTCTTGTCTCACGGTTGCATGGGTTAGAAGTTCAGGCACAGGATGCCTGGCTTCTCTGCTCACATTCTCAAAAAGCTAAAATCAAGGTGTTGACATCCGCGTCCCCCTCTGCTCCTCTTCCGAGCTCGTTCGCGTCATTGGCAGAATTCGGTTCCTTACGCCGGTTAAAGGGCCGAGGTCCCTGTTTCCCTGCTAGTTGTCACCAAGGGGCCACTCTCTGCTCTTAACAGGAAGTGTTGGTACCTGCCACGTGGCCCTCCATCTGCCAGAGCTGGTGACTGACAACCTCCCTCCCATCTGGTGTCCCCGACTTTTTGAATCTGTGTCTCCAGAAAGATCCTAGTCTTTTTTAAGGGCTCGTAAGCTTAGATCAGGCTCACTGAGGATAATCTCCTTATCTTCAGGTCAACTGGTTTGGGACCTCAATTACAGCTGTAAAGTCCCTTCTCGGCAGCTCCTACGTTTGTGTTTGATTGGGAAACCAGAAGAACGTGTGTGTACCCCCCGGCCAGGAGCCTTGGGGACCCATCTCAGAATTCTGCCTGCCACGTGATTAGGTAGAAGGCACAAAATGTCCAAGCTGGTAACCAGATTATCAAAATAATGGCTCCAAATGAGGATCCCATGCACAGTCTGGAATTGGGAAGAGGCCCATTTCGAGGAGATGAGCTTCAGAGTGGCCAGATGGGGACTTAGAATTTGAGGGGCCTGACTATCTTATTTCACCATCTAGGACCGAACTACCTTGCTGTGTTCTTTTAGTCTAGTAGTAACCTCTTGCTTCTCTCTCTTCTGTCATGTGGCATCCAAGTTTCCCATTTGTCCACGTTCTCAGTGGGATGAGCTGCTCAGAAACACTCGGCAATGTCTGGAGATGATTTGGGTCAACACACCTAGAGAGGATGCTACTGGCCTGTGGTGGGTGGAGGCCAGGGATGCTACTAACCATCCTGCATGCCCAGAACAGCCCCACAACAAAGAATTATCCGGCCCCCAGTGCCAAGGTTGATTTGCTCTATGGAATGTTCTCTTACTTGCCCCTCCAGCGTCTCTCGCTAGCCTCCTTAATTTTGATCATACTGTTGTGTCTGCCTGGCTATACTTCTCGCCTTTTCCACCTCAAGGATTCCTACTCATTCTTCAAGATTTGCTGCTAACCACCCCCTCCTTGTGCTGGTTGCTTGGAGTTACGTTCTTTTTTTTTTTTTTTTAATTTTTTTTAATGTTTATTTTTATTTTTGAGGCAGAGAGAGACAGAGCATGAGTGGGGGAGGGGGAGAGAGAAAGAGGGAGACACAGAATCCGAAGCAGGCTCCAGGCTCCGAGCTGTCAGCACAGAGCCCGACGCGGGGCTCGAACCCACAGACCGTGACATCATGACCCGAGCCGAAGCCAGATGCCCAACCGACTGAGCCACCCAGGCGCCTTCTCCGAGTTACGTTCTGTAGCGTGTCTTCATACCTATGCTCCTCCGTTACTCAGGACTTTGTTCGATATATGCATATGTAACAGATCTGCCTCTCCCTCAGAAGACTGTAAGCTCTTTTGAGGGCAAGCAGTGTCTTTTTTGTATCTTTGTCCCCAGAGCTTATTACTGCAATGCCTGTATATAGTCGATACTGAGTAAGTGAAAGGTGGACAGGTGCATGTGTAAGTGTAGGAGTGCACGAAAAGTTCAAAGAAGTAAATTACGGTTCTCAATTTCCTCCCTGCCTCTCTTCTGAATATCCCTGGTGACTAATTGGCCCCGGTGATCAGTACCTGCCAGGAGGTGCATCTCGGGGATCTGGAAGCAGAACCACCTGGGTTTCCATCCCATCCATGCCACTAACAAGCTGTGTTACTAGAGGCACTTTACTAAACTTTTCTGTGCCTCAGTTTCCTCCTCTGAAAAATGGGGGTCCTCATAATCCCTGCTTCAAAGGGCTGTTGTAAGGATTTAAAGAGCAAGTTCATTTTATCTAAGGGCAGGGTCTGAGGAAGTAGGGAGGGGTGGCCATTTGCATAACGCTTCCTTGTTTCCCAAATGCCAGAGTAATGGGCTTCCCCCCCCCAACAAAAAAAAAATCTAGAGGCAGGTCAGTATGGCTGAAAGTGGCATAGACCTCTAAAAGAATATTCCGGAAAAGACAGGGGCAAATTTTCCCCCACAGTCACTCTGTTTTGTGTGGCTGGGGTGTCAACGAGTTCGAAACCACGCCTCATGAGACACAGTTGATAGAAGTAAGTTGACAGAAGACAAGGTTTGGGTTTTTGAAGGATGTTGAGTGGGAGAGTCTGCTGGACTGGCTCTGTGTGATCCATATTGGTAGAGTGTTGGCTACGAGTTTACTGGAAGGAAGAACTTACTCCAGGAGCCAGCTGTCCAGAGATGAACTGAGCTGTCTTAGGAGCTTTCCTTCCTGGAGGGCTGGAGCGGGGGCCACATTACAAAGATTCATTTCCTTTATTTTACGAATACGGATTGAGCAATTGCTATATTAGCCCTGAGGATACTATGGAAAAACAACACGGACACAATCCTTGGGGTTTCCAGTCTACACCAGCGTTTCCCGAAACGTGAGGTGGTTTTGGGTGGCACAGAGTCCGTTAGTTCATGAGCCAACACTGAGTCCCACCTAATTAAAAATTCTCTTTTCAATATTCTAAACCTTGCAGGTACACCAAGAAGGAGATGTCATTGGGAGGGTAGTGTTGCCACTTCTCTAAAACTTGATCGTCTTCCTTTTTGGCAAAGAAAGAACAACGTGAGGGTCACAGCCTCGGACAGCCATAGTTCCTAAGTAACTCTTTTTTTGAGCATTTTGTTAAACACCTTTACACAAACAAGACAACAGAAAAACATTTAACACAGGAGCAATTAAAACCAAAGTGGTCCTAGGGATGATTTTTTTGACTTTCAGTCTTTTGCCCGTCTTTCGTTTTTTGTTTTTTAGTCTTTCCCACATTTTACCTTTGCACGCGGTAAAATGCGCTCTTGGGGTCACGGTTTCGTGAATTTTTGCGATTGCGTGGTCATGTAAGCACGCCCCCAGCCAGGATACAGAGCAGTTCTATTCACCTTCCAAGATTCACCCCGGCCCCTCCGTCCTACCTGCCATCTCCAACTTTTGACAACTAGGGATGTACTCGGTGTTCCTCTAGTTTTGCCTTTTCTGGGATGTCTGGTGATGGAATCCTCTGGGCTGTGGCCTTCTCAGTCTGGCTTTTTCATAGCATGATGCATTTTGAGATGCATCCATCTTGCTGCACATACGCAGTGCTTTTAATTGCCGAGTAGTATTCCATTATATGGATATACCACAATATATTCATTCTAAATAATAACAGAATTCATATTCAATATAACAAATTATGAACTGGTACTTAGTGAAAGCAGACTTGGCAGAAATCCTATAGCTGGTAGGCCAGTGGAGTGAGTCTTACAGGGGAGGGAGGAACCAGTATAATTTATGCATTAAGGAGTTGGTGGTGGCGGGCATTCTTTTCATTTCTTATCCAAACCTTCAACAACATGTTAGACCAGGGCGCCTGGGTGGCTCAGTCGGTTGGGCGTCCGACTTCGGCTCAGGTCATGATCTCACAGTCCGTGAGTTCAGGCCCCATGTGAGGCTCTGGGCTGACAGCTCGGAGCCTGGAGCCTGCTTCGGATTCTGTCTCCCTCTCGCTCTCTGCCCCTCCCCCGCTCACACTCGGTCTCTCTCTCTCAAAAATAAATTAAAACAAAAAAAACCATAAACAATATGTTTGACTGAAATATAATTCGTTTTCCAGTCTTCTTGAGTCAGAAAATACTTTCCAAGGCCTTAAGGTAAACCTAGTGGTCTTCAGAGCATCCTGTTCATATTCTTTTACTCATTCATCCCCTCCCTCCTGCCTCCTTCCTTACCCTCCTTGTCATCGTCGTCGTCGTCGTCCTCCTCCTCCTCATATTCTCTTTCTCTTTGTCCCCTCATGCTCTCCCCCTAATATTTCACTGGAGTTTATGTAACTGAATCAATTAGACCTATTCCTCAAAGAGTTGGTTTTCCGTAAAATTCACTTTGCAGTTGGCATGACAGAAGAGCCGGTATATTAATCAAATGCTACAATTCGTTCTTTGTATCTGAATCAGGCTGGGATTGGGCTTCCTGCTTATCTCTTGTCTGTTTATACCATTTTGTCCTTTGCAGCAAATGGGCCTGGATTCTTTGTGATTGGGCCTGGTGATGCCTGTGAGTGTTGATAGATTGGGTGTGGAAATGCTTAACAGGGACAGACCCTATCTCTTTAGTTAGTGTTACAGAGTCCCCAGGATATAAGGTGTCTGTATGAAAATAAATAAGGGCTTTTCTTTTCCTTTCTTTGGCTGATGGTATCGATACCATTTAATAGAATAAAATGATAAAAATCTTCGTCCTTTCTTAAATAACGTGTTAATTGCTGTTCTAGGTATTTATTCATTTTGTGTTTCTGAAATATACTTCCTTTATAGACCTCTCCGTACCCCAGTGCATTTTAAATCCTCAAGCATATTCAAATGATATATATTTAATTTCATCTTGTGTGTGTCTAGGGGTGGGGGAACGCACTTTGTAGCTAACCAGATCAAAGTTGGTAGCGTTCTCCATTTAGTCCGTTGGCTGCAGAACACAAAGGCTGCTAAAGGATTCCAGTGCTTATCTTAAAAGCTCATCAAAAATATTCCAAGCCGTAGATTTTTTTTTTTTTTCCCCCTCTCTCAGCAGCATTTCTGATTCGGAGGTTCTCCTTGGTTGCCCCTGCTAGAGTTGCTGAATTTATAATGCCAGAGGAAGAAAGAAAGATCTGTTCTGTTTTCTCATCTGTGGAACGAGAGGATTGAACTGGATGGGAGAGGTCACATTTACAGCATCAGTGCTGTCACTCCTTTTCCATCCACATGACAGACATCACTAATCAATCACAGCATGCTTCCCTGCCAAATGTAGTCTCAGACTTCTTGTCAAGTCAGCACTCCAGGAAGCCACGGCTAATCAATCAGTGTTAGCCCAGGACATGAAATCTGTTTGCCATTCTGAAACATGATGATGTTAAATCTGTAGAGGTTAGGTCACCATTTCATGGTTGAAGGAAGAGTGCTGGTGGTCATGGGTAGTTTCAAATGAAGAGGGTTTCCCATCACTCTGGTTTATGCTCCTTGAAGGCAGGCATTGTGTTTTATTCCTCTTTTTCCATGTTTATCTAGCCTATAAGCCAAACCCTTTCTCACAGTAGACATTACACAAATGTTTGTCAAGTAATGCATGAAGCAATGAATGGAAAGCATGTCCTTGGCCAATTCTTCCCTCCCTAGGACTGCACGCTTCAGTGCTTCTTCCGAAGGGCAGGCACAACCGGTACCGTGACTGAATTTCATCTGCTTTCATTCTGGCCATTCCTGTAGACTGGCTAGATCGATGTGTGCTTTTATCCACCACGCATTGGCAGAGCCCAGCATCTTGGCATCATTAGCTGCACTTGATGAGTTTCTCCTCCATCCATTGTCCCCAGTCATTCATAAACCTATTGAGTAATACAGAGGGGAGTCCACTTAATCCTTCCCCTGCTGGACTCTGAATTCTTACAACTTGGGGCTGGGAATCTGAAGTTTTAATGATTTAGATAGGAATCCTGTCAGTTTCAGGTTTTAACACTGCAGGGAATCATGTATTTGACACAACAAATGCAGCCTGTAGTTATTTTTGGAGAAGTAGATTTTAGGTTTCTTATGGAAAGGACAAGATCTGATAAGTTTTTTTTTTATTTTGATAGCATGATAATATGCCTTTTGCAGGGTAGATACTCAGTGAATATTTAATATTCTTCAAGGTAGTTTGATAAAACCTCTGTGAACCTCAGTCTTCTTTAACTTTTAGAAGAAAGTCCTCTTTTAAAAACAGAAGGCATTTTTTTCCCCAGCCAGGCACTGGATTTCATCTAACGGGAATACTGGCTGCCCCTGTAATGAGAAATCACTTACAGGCAGGGCATTCTGCTAAATGCTTTATAGACATTATCCCTAAACCTCAAAACAAGCCCAAGACCAGTGCTACAAATTCCATTTCATATACGAGATAACTGAGGATTGGGAAAGTTACGTACCTTCGTCAAAGTCACAAGATAACAAGTGGCAGCTCTGGGATTTAAAGCCAGACCTAACTCTAACATCTTTTCCCCTGAACATAACCACTCTCTCAATGCAGATGTTCCTTACTCTGGGAAGCTTTCCCTGAGGTAATCGCTATCCCTGCAAGGCTGGTTGAGATGTTCTTCCTCTGCGTTTCCATGGCAGTTTATCCTCCCTTGTTATGATACTCTCCATCCTCACATAGGCTGTTCGTCTGCTGCATCCCACACCCCCCACTTCTGTCTGCTGGCTGAATGAGTACCTTTTGCCAGGAGACCTCTGCTACTTTGCCTTCCTACCTGGGCACCATGTAGAATGTACGGCTGTGCCTTCAAGAATCTATTTTGTAGTTTGGGGGTGCCCGGGTGGCTCAGCCGGTTGAGCGTCCGACTTTAGCTTAGGTCGTGATCTCGCGGTTTGTGATTTCAAGCCCCTCATCGGGCTCTGTGCTGACAGCTCCGAGCCTGGAGACTGCTTCGGATTCTGTGTCTCCTTCTGTCTCTACCCCTTTCCCACTCACTTTCAAAAATAAATAAACATTAAAAAAAAGAGCAATCTCTTGTAGTTCAGAATTCATTATACTTGGGAAGGACGGATTTAGGGAAATGTAATCCAGCTCTAAAGGCGGAAGGCAGCGCTGCCTGTCTTGTGTACCAAGTGCCTTCTGCTTCCCTCTGTCACCGCAGTAGTAAACTGTTCCATATTTTAACACTTCACTGTTGTGTTGACTGTACATTTATGAATAATTAATACAGGCAGATGTTCTGATGTTTATTTATCCTGCTTCAGATACCTTGCGTTTCTTGAATCTGAGGACTCATGAGTTTTATAAATTTCTAGAAATTTCTCAGCTTTATTGCCTCTCCTCAAATTCTCTATTCTGTCCCTTTGGGGCTCCTATTTGACATATGTTGGGCCTTCTCATTCTCTTCTCCATATCTCTTAACATCTTTTTTTTTTTTTTATCTTTTTCAACCCTATCCCTTTGTGCTTCATTCTGTAGTACGTCATAAGATCTGTATTTCTCTCTTCAGTAGTGTCTGACCCCCTACTTAACCAGTCCATTGGGTTTTTAATTTTAATGACTCAGTGGGGAGAGAGAAATCACTTCTTGTTCTCTTTTAGGCTTTCAGTTCTAGCTGTCATGTTTTTAATCATTGTAGACTTTATTGCATGTTGTTTCTCAGAAAGTTATTTCATGACCCTGAACTCTTGAACCGCTCAGCCTCATATTTGCTGACACGAGGCTTACCAGTTTCCTGGCTGTCCTGTAACTTACTATTGGGAGCTCACGTGTTGCAGGGCCGGTTGTAGCCTGGGTTGTGGAACTGGCTTTCCAGGGCAACTTTTCATCGGCTTCTGTGATGTCTTCCAGGCCTATCCTGAACAGGAACAATTTTTATATTAATTTTTCAGTTAGGGGTTCCTGATTCTGACCTTCGTTATTTGTTCTCTGTTCTCCAGAAGGACACAGGCTTAGGGTTTCTAATTCTTAGCTTAAACTCTTCCCTCCTGCTTTACACAGGTAAACACAGACCTGTTTCACTGGGCTGGTTGACAGTTTTTCTAATCTGTTCTTTGAGGGTGCAACCCTCACTAAATGTTGCTGGTTTTCTGCAGGGGTCACATCACAACTTGCTACTTCTCCTTATCCCAAGGCCTTGTCTTCTGTCCTGCATGGGCATTAAAACCCTAGCCCCTCGGGAATCAAGACAAACTTTTCCCCTGCTGCAACCACAGTGCCCTCTATCCCATAGTCACAGCATGGGTTTGCATACTTAGGATTCTTTTCTTCTGATACTTCTTTATTTCTACCACCTGGGTGTTTTCCTTTCTATATTGTGGGTCAGTGAAGCTCTTAAAGTATTGTTAAACATTTTATCTAGTATATCTAGGTGTTTGAAGGGTTGGAATGTTCATGCTGGCATCATTTGCCATCTTTCCCTGAACTAGGGACTTGCTACAAGTTCATGACAAAAAAAAATCAGGTAATACACAAGGATGTATTAGGAAATACTCCTATGCTTCACATCTCCGACCTGCTCAAATCACCTTGCTAGATATAATAACCTTTATCATTCCCCGAGGTATCATTCTAGAAGCATTTTATGTGTATACAGGGTACATATGTCTATACAGAACATGAAGATTTATTTATGCTGGTGAGAATATATTTTATCATCTACACTGCACTTAGTATATTTTATAGTATTTAAAAAAATTTTAATATGTGTTTATTTTTGAGAGAGAGAGATAGCACAGGGAGGGGCAGAGAGAGAGAGGGAGATACTGATCTGAATCAGGCACCAGGCTTCAGGCTCCAAGCTGTTAGCACAGAGCCTGACACGGGGCTCGAACTCACGAACCACAGGATCATGACCTGAGGCAAAGTCAGATGCTTCACCAGCTGAGCCACCCAGGCGCCCCTTAGAGTTTACCACATATTGTTGTACTCAGCTCTGCCCCTTTTCTTGTCATCACTGCATGGTATTCCATTAAATGGATGTACTATAACTTATTTAGCAATGTCCCCCCTTGGATAATTTTTTCAGTCATTTTGGTGTTATAAACTAGCCTACAATAAACATTTTCCTGTACACATGTCTCTGCTTGCATATCATCTAACATAGTTTTCTTTCTTGACCTGTTTCTCTCTTTTTCTCTCTTCTCCCCCACCCTTTGATGGTTAATTTTATGTGTCAGCTTGAGTGGGCTAAGGTTTGCCCAGATGACTGGTAAAACATTATTTTGGCATGTGTCCGTGTGTTTCCAGAAGAGATTAACGTTTGAATCAGTAGACTTTGCAGAGACTGGAACAGAAACGTGAAGGAGGGGTTACTGTTCTCTTGCTCTACTTGAGTTGAGACATCCCTATTCTCTTGCCCTTGGACATCATTGTTCCTGGTTCTCAGGCTTTCACACTGGAACTTAAACCATTGGTTCCAGATTCCCACACCTTCATTCATGGACTGAATGACACCATCAGTTCTCCAGGTTGCCGACTGTGTATTGTGGGATTTCTCAGCCAATTCTTTTAATAAATCTCCAATTTATGTATATCCTACTGGTTCTGTTTCTCTGCAAATCCCTGGCGAATACACACCCCCAGCCCCACTATGAGTTCCTTGTGGGCAAGAACATGATCATTCGCTGGTGACTGTGGCAGCCTGCACGGGGCCTGGTGCTGAACCAGCAGTCCGACCAGGCTCAACCTCAAACCCTTTTATTTTGATTTTAGTAATAACAACAGCCATTGACTATTCAGTCATCTGAAGCTCTTGGCTGAGCACCTCCTCTACTCCAGACATGAGGTAATGCCATCTTTACAACAACTCTGTGAGATGGGAGAGGGTCATCCTGCTTTGCAGACCAGGACACTGAGGTACAGGTTGTTTACATAACTAGTAAGAAGCAGAGGCCACATTTGAATACAGTTGTGTCTGAAATCAGTGCCTGGCCTCTTGAATACTACCTCTTAATTTACATTTGTATTGTCACAAATAATGCGGAACATCTCCCTTCCTCCCTCCTTTTCCTCCTTCCCTCCCTCCCTCCCTTCCCCCTTCCTCCCTTCCTCCCTCCCTCCCTTCCCCCTTCCTCCCTTCCTTCCTTCCTTCCTTCCTTCCTTCCTTCCTTCCTTCCTTCCTTC
>NW_024412444.1:4826146-4846866 GCF_014898765.1 Herpailurus yagouaroundi
TTCCTTCCTTCCTTCCTTCCTTCCTTCCTTCCTTCCTTCCTTCCTTCTTTCCTTCCTTCCTTCCTTCCTTCCTTCTTTCCTTCCTTCCTCCCTCCCTCCCCCCTTCCTTCCTTCCTTCCTTCCTTCCTCCCTCCCTCCCTCCCTCCCTCCCTCCCTCAGATATTTACTGAGAGCTCACAGTGTTCCAGGCAGGGGGTGATACAGTGTGATTATTGGTGAAAACATTCCTGCTCTGGTGGAACATGCCTTGTAAAGGCACAGACAGATTCAGGAAAAAAAAAAACACACACACACACAAAATGTGATGAGTGTCTGGAAGGGGAGATAATGCGGAGGCTTTAGGAGCACATGGCTTGGAGGCTTTTCCGAGGAATAGAGGGTGTCCAGCATCTGTGATAAATTGGATGACCCTTGAATGATGAGTGAACTGGGGGGGGAGGGGGATGGAGCAGAGGGGTGAAGGATGAGGGTCCAGCATGTCCCCTGTCTTCCGGCAGTTCTCCTTCCAGTATCATCTTGCTCTTACATCCACTGCCAGTTCCCAGGACCTCTGCATGCAATAGCCAGAGAACCTGGGTCCTTCTGCTTCTGAAAGGTGGCTGAACCCCCCCCTCCCCCCACCAGCCATCAGCCCTTTCTAATTTTAAAGCAGTAGCTCCCTTGATTGAAATCTCAATTTGGGAACAGGCCTAGGATTGGCCTGTGGCTTGGAATTTTCACCAATAAGCAGAGTGGGAGGTGGAGAGGCGTCCCTTTAAGCAGCAGGGAGGCAGCCTGGAGAGCTTGAAGCTTCTCTCCCCAGGACCTGAGTGATTATCCTGGACCCGGAGCTGCGCACGGAGCAGCTGCCACAGCCCCGGGAATGTCACCCCCCTTGCGCGGAGCCCCCGCAGGGCCCCCTCTGGCTCCGGGCAGTTGGCGGCCAACGCCCCGCTGGGCTTCTTAGCCGCGGCCGCACCCCCTGTCCCCAGGTCTGCGGCCCCCTCCCCCTTCCCCCCACATCCCCGCCAGCAGAGGCGCCGCAGCGGCGAGCAATGCGAGGCTGAGCCTGGTAAGTGGCCCCCCTGTGGCCCGGGAGCACCGAGGGGGCGAGGGGGCGCTGGGGTGCCGTGGCTTCTGGTTTTCACGACCCTCCCAGGCATGGGAGCCTTGAGCTGCTGGGACGCTAACCCCTGGTAGTGATGCGCCTTGCAACACAGAGACACTGAGGAGGTCATGAGCTCTGGGGAGGGGACCTAGAGATTGTTTTGATCTGTCTACCGGCTATTGCGCAGCACCATCATGAACCGGTAATAGTGACAATGATACCTTGGCGTGGGGGGGGGGGGGGGGCGATGGCTGTGCCTGTGTTAGGACGACTTTGGGGGAAACATTTCAACTTCTCTGAACTTGCCTTTGAAACCCTCATCATGATCTTAGAATTCACTTTCCTCAAATATGTAAAACGTGTTTATTGCTAGTGACCTACTTCTTTCTTTCCCTTACGCTATCAAAAAATATTTTCAGTGTCTTCCCGAAGGTCATCCAAAAATGAAGTCCTCCTCCCCATGCTCCTCGTTGCTTGTCTTCCTAGAACTTTTAATACTCATTTCTTTTCTCCTTGGTAGATGTGCATAATTAAGCAGGTCTGGAAACGTTCATGTATTCTGTATGAATTGGGGTGGGGGGGGGCGCCTGGAAGTGGGGAAGAGACTCCCGTCTCCTGGCCTCTAAGTTCAGTTAGGGGAGCCTATAGGATGGAGAAAGCTTTTGTCTGTATGTGGGGATTGGGGGATAGTTATTGGAATCCTACTGTTGCAAGTTTCCAAAGGCACCCTCCACTTCTGGGAGTCAGGACCTGATGAGGACAGGAAGCATGCAAATCTAGAATGCCCGGGGAAGCTGTTATCCTAGGACATTTTAAAACCAAAATAATCCATGGGGTTGGGGGGGAGGAGGGGAGGAGGGAAAGTTTATTGAAAAGACACAGTTTTAGCTTCCCTCCTCTCCCTCCCCAGTCTGTTCACTTGTGTATAAATGAAGCAAGAAGCTGGAAGCCTAATGCAAAGGGTCAGAGATTTTTTTTTTTTTTTTTTTAAATTGAAGCAGCTGGAAGAAATGCCTTCCAAAATTGGAGCAAAGTCTGATGCTTGGATTGCCAAACTCCATTTCTGCCCATATGAAAATATTTTGACTTTTAGCAGACCTCATTTTGCTGGACTGGCCTTCCTTTCCAGTTGTTTAGGTGGTGTGTATCATTTGTATGCTTTGGGTTCCCTGCTTTCTGCAAACAGATGTTTTTATCTGTGCAACTGGTTGAATATTGAGAAAGATGGCTATGGCCCCGTGTATGTACAGAGCGAACAAATAGCGCTTGGGGAGGATGGGGGCATTTCCTTTTCAAATTGTCAGTTGCCAAATCTTCCCAGCCGTTGGGCAATTCAGATAAAGGTGTCAAGTGAGCTGAGCAATGAAGAATTTATATGTGCAGCTAATTCTGCTCGTCCTACAATAAAACATCTTCCCATGGGGCCAAAAAGTCGGGGGAAGGGAGGCTTATAAAAATGATCCTATGTTCTTAGTCACTGACTACCCAGCTCCCCCTGGATTTCTGAGAACCTGCCAGGAGAAACTGTTGACTGAATGGAAGTTTCAAGAAATGCAGAACAGAAATCAGTACAAGCCCTCCTCGAGTGACTTTTATTTCTGTTTGGAGGAAAGGAACACTTTGTTAGAATAACAAATCGTGGCTGCTTTTCAAGAGCAGAAAATGGTTCTTGTTCTGAAGGCAGATTCGTTTTAAGAGTGTGAATCATTTGGTTTAGGGTTTGTTGGTTTTTTTTTTCCCCCTTTTGCGGTGGAGGCTTGGAGATGATTAAACGTCCTGTCTGCAGGAAATTACCAGGAGATTTGAGTATTTTCCTGAATCAGCCTCAGATGGTACACAGCTTTGGGTGTAATACAAGAAAGCTGTGTTACCAGGCAATCTTTCTGCATTGATAACCTCAACTCCCAGTCTTTCAAGCTTCTCCATCAACAAGCCTTTTATTTTTTATTTTGGGGGTTGTGCTTTCATTTAAGACTGAAATAACTCTCTCATTCCCTTCATGAGCTTTTTAAGATGGAACTTATTTTTGAGACAGTTTTATCGAGCGCACTTCCCCATTGGCCTCCTCCCACCAGCCTCAGCAGGAAAAGCTCTTGGCTGCTTTTCCCAAGATTTCCTTTAAGCCGGGATTGTTATCCTTAGGGACACAGATGTCTCGAGGAAGGAGATGCGCCAGGCTTGGATCTAGTGCTCACCAATTTGGTGGTGACATTTATGGTCTGTGTAGAGCTGTGTGCAGAGAAGACAGAGGGGTTCTGTGTTGAGTTTACCACAAAGTGCATCGTGCATCAACGGTGTGGAGGATGGGCAATTAAAAGCCTGGAAGGGACAACTAGGGGACACAACGCACCATTTTGTCAAGTTGTGCTTAGAGATCTATGGTTTTTAGTAATTGGGAAAACCAAAGCTTAGAGATGCTGTGCTCCCCAGGCTATTTTTCTTAATCTTCCCTGACCCCCTCCCATTAAGCACTTCCTGGCCACATCATCAAATAGGAGAGCTCTGGGTGAAAATAAACTCCATGCACTCTTCCAATGTCAATGAGAGGAAGCAGAGGGAGTCATGTTTTTAGCTGCCAGAGCACAGAATGGTAACCCTTGTTGAATAAAATGAAACTTTATGAAAATGGTAGTGCGAGTTTAAATGCAACGTTCAAAAAACGTTTCTCTGCTCTTTTTTATTTTCTCAAAATCTAAATGGCAAGGGATTCTTTTTCAGGACACTGAGCGTTTGATTACCATGCAGTTGTTTTGGTGACGTTCTTTTTTTCATATCCTGCTGCTTTGCGTGACAAGCAGGGGAAGACTTGTTTTTTGCAGAGATTGTATCTGGACATTTTCCAGAACAACGGAAGGTGTCGGGGTGGTGGAGGGGACAGACAGATGCAAGTACTGTGGGACTCAGTGTCTGGGAAGACTCATGAATGATTTCCCTGCAAATTTAGCCCATGGGCCTTTGAGAATTGCTTCACGTTTGACTTTTACCAGTCGTCCTCTGTGTAGAAATCATGGTACCCATCACGGGGGTCTCTCTCCTCACAAAGCACCTTCCAAGAAGATACTAATCCATGTATGCACGTGACGTTGCTTATCACGTCTTTGAAAATTTTCCTTCATGCCACGTTTTCTTCAAAAACCGTACACTTATGAAGACTTGATTGGTTGGAAACATTTGCAAAAGGTTACTAGCTTACTTGGCTTTCACCTGGGCTGCTGTAATTACTCATTTTAGTGTTTTCACTGATCAAGGTTCTCTTCAGGCTTCTCAGGATGAGCAAGTTATCTGTTGAGTTGGATTCCAGACAGTTCCATTTTTGACCACTTGGCTGTTAAGGCTGGAGTAAAGGTCTCCTATTTGCGCGTTGTAAATGATAATAAACAGAATGGTAGCTGTTCATTTACTGACGTTTTGCGAAGCACAGACTAAACGTCTCACCAACCTTTCTTAGACTGCACCGCACATAAGAATATCCTTCAGAGAGTCTGTTTCAGTAGATCTGTGGTGTGACCTGGGAATTTGCGTTTTAAGAAGCATCCCAGGCCGGACCTTGGGCTCTGTCTTGAAACAGCTTTTGCTTTTTTGTTCATGATCATTTAAAATCCTCCCAGTAACCCAAATAGGCACTGTTATCATGCCCATTTCACAGTTAAGGAAGGGTAGGCTCAGAGAGGTTCGGTGACTCCCTGGGGTCACACAGCTACTAAGTGGCCACGCGAGGGACCTGAACCAGTAACTTTCCAATTCCATCATCCATGTGCTCAAGCTTATGCTCGTGGTGGTTGGGAGGTCTTCTCTTACAGGTTGGGCTGACTGACCCTCCCCCCATCTCTCTCTGCTGAAGGCCCCTTTTCTAAGATGCTGGCATTTAGAAGACACTAATCGACAGGGACCCCTTCTATACAGTCTGCTGAGGCAGAATTGAGGAAGACTGAGTAGGAGTGTAGGCATTCATGTTAATACTTGAGGAGTGTCCAGCTAATTTGCCCTGAGTTCTCTAAGTGCTGAACCAAGACAAGTCAAGATCAGACTGATTGATTTGTGAGGTGCTTTTCAGTCCCCCAGCTTTTGAAATCTTTAAGGCAGCTCTGTTCCCTTCCCTGGGCCTTTTCCCAATGCCTGTGCATCTGTCCATCCACTTCCACAGGGTCCCCCCACGTGACCCCTCATGGTTCACATGCCCAAGAAGGTAGAAGCCTTTTCCTGTTGCCCATGGCATAAGCCCACCTCAAGTCCCTCATTTCCCTTCGTATTCTGTATAAATCTGGGCAGATTTCCTGCAGAAAACAAACGCAAAGGAAATATTGTGATTAGGAGAGGCAGAGAGGAGGAGTCTCATTTAGACCTCTTGCCTGATTCCCCCTTGGCCTGACCTGATTTCCCTTGCCTCTGGGCACATGGACTAGTGCCGATTTATCTTGCTTAATTGCTGCAAGATTGTGATATAGGACAAACCACTTAACCTCATGAGCTTTGCCTCCATTATCTGTAAAATGGAATGTTCATGTCAACCCTTTCTCCTTTGGGTACAAGTGACGGAACGACCAAGGAGGCGCTTTGGGCTTTGTTCACACACATTCTGAAGATGCTCTTATGTTGCCTTCCAGCAAGCAGCGGTTCCAGGTCCATGTTCTAGGGAGCACCTGTTGGCAGCTTGCACTTCCAAACAAGAAAACAAAAAATGAGTTCCTTGTGTGTGTGCAAAACGGGACATCCCACATCCTTTTTTGAGGAGTCACAATTCATAGGAGTATATTCAAGGCTCTGAGCCCTGGAGTAGAGAAACCTCTTTCGCTGTACGTGTTTCCTGTTGATGTGACCCCAGAACCCCTTTGCAGGGTCACCTGTTACTGTGCTGCATGATACAGCTGGAGGAACTGTTGTGTTTCCCAATGTTAGCTCTACTTATTGGTAGTGTGCCTTTAGACAGGTCACTTACATCTCTGAACCTCCGTTTCCTTCTCTCTGAAATGGAAGTAATGATGGCACCTACCCCACAGAGCTTTACATCAAGTTAAATAAGTTAAGAGATTGCCTTCCACCTGTCGGAAACATTCCTCTGAGACCTCTGGGAGCATCATTGCCTCCTCCTGGTTTTCTTCTCTCCCTCTCTGAGCTTCTCTGTGTCCCACTCACCCTATCTTCCTTTGCTTATTCTCCTCCACTTGTTCTTTCAAAGCTGGACGGCTCTTGTCCCCTTTCTTCATGATCTTTTATCGCTCCTTTTGCTTGCTCTCTTGTGTGACATCAGTCCTTGGCTGCATGTTGTCACATCCTGATGACTCTCCAGTTGACATGTTCAGCCTGTTCCTCTCTCCTGAGCTCCACGCTTAGGTACATACCTCTGTTCTTAGTGTCTTTATTAGGTGTTAAACAGGCTTCTCAAACTTCATGTGTCCAAGCACAACCCTAGATTTATCCCCCTGCCCGAGCCTTTACCACATCAGCACATGGACACCCCAGGCACCCAGCTGCTGAGCTGTACATACTTTGGCCATCTTTCGTCTTTCTCTTTTCCACACACTCCTTTGTCCAATCCAGTGGGAATAAGTCCTTGTGACTGTACCTCAAAAATATATTCCATATGGAACATGGGGAAGGGAAAAGGGAGAAGTGCTTGGAGAAGGGCTTCAGGTCACTTTCCGGGGTTCCGAAGATGCTTCTATCTCGATTAGAGAGCAGGTATCGCAGGTATAGGCAGTTGTCAAAATCGATCAGACTCTCCGTGTAAAATACACATTTTGCTGGATGTAAATTACACCTCAATTAAAAAAATATGCTAGAGGGGCGCCTGGGTGGCGCAGTCGGTTAAGCGTCCGACTTCAGCCAGGTCACGATCTCGCGGTCCGGGAGTTCGAGCCCCGCGTCAGGCTCTGGGCTGATGGCTCAGAGCCTGGAGCCTGTTTCCGATTCTGTGTCTCCCTCTCTCTCTGCCCCTCCCCCGTTCATGCTCTGTCTCTCTCTGTCCCAAAAATAAATAAATGTTGAAAAAAAAAAATTTTTTTAAATATGCTAGAAAAGATAAATATCCCAAACGGGACCACTGCTCACCATCTGCATGCATAACTTTAGACTGCCACTATCATGCCTCCCCTTGATTACTCAGTAACCTTCCCAAATACCTAGAGTTTCTAAAGCCTACATCAGATATCTCGCTCCCTTATTAGCACCTTCTAGCAGCTTCCCATTACGGTAAAGACAAACTCTAAGCAATTTACCATGAGCTATGAGATCCCCGCTCCCACCCCAGCCTTGTGGGCCCAAACCTGTCTCTGTACAGACATGTCCCTCCCCTGACCACCAGCATCTGTGCTCCAGTCATACTAGCCCTTTAACACCCCAAGCCCCTGCCTGCCTCTGGGCCTTTGTACTTGCTATTGGTTCTGCTCAGAATGTTCTGGAACTGTTCCTGGCTGGCAACTTCTCATCATGGACCTTCTTAGCTTAAATGTCATTCTACCAAGAGGGCTCCCTACCTGGCTTTGCTTCACCACCCCCAATACACACACACTATATTTTTCTCTGCCATGTTAACCTTATTAACTTTTGTCCCAAGCACTTCTCAAGATAGAAGTATTTGTTTTTCAGTGTGCTGTCTGCCTCCCCCTTCTGAAGGGCAGGGATTGTGATTCAGTTCCCATCTTCCATGCACAGTAGGGGCTCGCTAAGTTGAATGACAGTCACCGAGCTCAGTGTCTGATGGACCCAACTGCAAGAAAATTGTTAATCAACAGTTTTAAAGTTCTGTTTTTATTACTCTTCTCCTTTTCTTGTCTCCATTTTCCTTCTTGGGGATGGGAAGAGTTATGTCCTTTGTGACCCCACTAAATCCACGTATTTAATGTTTCTGACCCTTTGTTTTGTTTTGCTTAATTACAAAACAAGGTCAGTGACAGCTGCCCTTTGTAGAGGTCTATAAACTCTTTGGAGGAAGGTGTTATCTCAGTAGGAGTGAGGCATTAGTGTTTTATCACCTTTTAAAAATTGTCCCCACAGCTAATGGTTTTCTTTGAAGACCCTAGCTCTCCTGCTGAGGAAACCTTACTAGATCCGCTGCTGCTCTGGGAACATTACTTGAGATGCAGAGATTTTTAAGATTTACTGAAACTCCCACAAAATGGCTTTGGAACTCAGAGGGCAGTAAACATGTGTGTATTTTAATCTGTCAGAGAAAATCTTGCCCAGAGAACAAAGGTTGCCCTGGATGTATAGTGCCCCAAACTTCCTCCCCTCCCTGTTCGCAAAGACTCTCACCCAGCGCCATTACTGGAATACTCATTTAATAATCAAAGCAAAGGATTGTAAAGAGTAAAAATCAACAAGTATTGGTGGGGATGAGGATGTCTTTCCCTGGGTGGGAAGACAGTTGATACAGGCATTTCTGGAAACGCAATGACCACGGTTTATTTGTATTGTTGATCCAGTCACTAGAACAGGAACAGTGCAGGGGGCTTATTTGCTCGGAGCTCTGGTTGGAAGCATTAAAGGGCCCTTACAGAGCTCAGGGGGCGGTGCTGTGATTGATGAGTAATGTCTGCCGTGTGTGGACAAGAATCATCTTTGGTCCTGTCTGTAAGGAATGAGATGGTTAGATTTGGAAGGGCCCAAGGAGATTATCCAGTCCAACTCTCTTGACCTGGTAACTACTGAGCTGTGTTTTGAGGGCTTTAGAAAAATAATCATGAGCTTAGCAAAGTAGTAACCCTTAACTTTTTAGGCCTTTGTTTCCCTCGTGGGTCTCATCAGTGCTTTCTGTACAGTACAGTGCTTCCTAGGAATATTTGGTGGGATCCTCCAGTTAAGTTTGGGAAATTCTGCATTACCGTATCCCTTCTGAAACATACATGCAGCACAGGAAACACAGGAGAGGTCCTGAGAAGTTCACCTATAAAGAAATTGATCTTGGGGCGCCTGGGTGGCTCAATCGGTTAAGCGGCCGACTTCGGCTCAGGTCATGATCTCGCGGTCCGTGAGTTCGAGCACCGCATTGGGCTCTGGGCTGACGGCTCAGAGCCTGGAGCCTGTTTCAGATTCTGTGTCTCCCTCTCTCTCTGACCCTCCCCCGTTCATGCTCTGTCTCTCTCTGTCTCAAAAATAAATAAACATTGAAAAAAAAATAAAAAAAAAAAAAGAAATCGATCTAACCTTGTTTCCCAAATCTGCGTGATCCCGGGGACACCTGTCACCACCCGATAGAACACCGTCTTGAGATGATGCCAAATGATATTTAGGGGGTGGGGAGTGTATTAGTTTCCTAGGCCTGCTGTATCCAAGTGTCATTCATTCGGTACCTTTTAGCAAAGGAGATATATTCTTTCACAGTTTTGGGTTCTAGAGCTTTGAAAATCAAGGTGTCGGCAGAGCCATACTCCTTCTGGAAGCTCTGGGAGATACTGGTGCCTGCAAGCAGTCCTTGTTATTTCTTGGTTTGTGGGCATATCACTCCCAGTACCTGCCTCTGTCTTCACAGGGCCTTCTGTGTGAGTGTGTGTGTGTGTGTGTGTGTGTGTGTGTGTGTGTGTGTGTTAAATCTCCCTCTGCCTTTCTCTTATCAGTATATTTACAATGACATTTTGGCTCACCCAGATAATCCAGAAGAATCTTCTCATTTCAAAATCTATAATTTGATCCACAGGGACCCTTTTCTCAAATAAGATAACATTTACAGGTTCCAGGATTTAGGATATGGACCTATCTTTGCGGGGTCATTTTTCACCCTTGCACAAGGACATTTGAGTCAGGAGTCAGGAGACCTGGATCAAGTCCTTGCTCTGCCAAGAGCTTCACCCCCGACAACTACATGGGGAAGCAAGTAGAATGCTTTAATCAAGAGACAGGGACCGTTTCTTTACCCCTCAAAACCTCAGTCCCCTCCCCTATTACATGGGATGTGATTGTGCATACTTCATAGGGTTATGATAAAGATGAAATGAGGTGGGATGCCTAAATGGCTCAGTCAGTTAAGTGTCAGACTTTGGCTCAAGTCGTGGTCCTGCAGTTCACGAGTTCAAGCCCTGCATTGGGCTCTGTGCTGAGAGCAGAGAGCCTGCTTCGGATCCTGTGTCCCCGCCTTGCTCTCTGCCCTTCCCCCTCTCATGCGATGCGTTCTTACTCTCTCTCAAAAATAGACCAACATTTAAAAAAACAAAAAACAGGGGTTGCCTGGGTGGCTCAGTTCAGGTCATGACCTCACAGTTTGTGGTTTCGACCCCCCCCCCCCCGCCCCCCCACCGCTGCCCCGTGTCGAGCTCTGTGCTGACAGCACAGAGCCTGGAGCCCGCTTCTGATTCTGTCTCTCCCTCTCTCTTTGCCCTTCCCCCACTTATAGTCTGCCTCTCTCTCTTTCTCTCTCTCTCTCTCTAATAAACATGGGGCGCCTGGGTGGCTCAGTCGGTTAAGCGGCCGACTTCAGCTCAGGTCATGATCTCACAATCTGTGAGTTCGAGCCCCGCATCGGGTTCTGTGCTGACAGCTCAGATCCTGGAGCCTGCTTCAGATTCTGGGTCTCCCTCTCTCTGACCCTCCCCCGTTCATACTCTGTCTCTCTCTGTCTCAAAAATAAATAAACGTTAAAAAAATTTTTTTAATAAAAAATAAATAAACATTTAAAAAATTTTTTTAACAAAAAAGATTAAATGAGGTCATTCTTCCAGCGTGCTTGGCACAGGTAAGTGCTATTAGCTTATTACTGTAATTACATGTTTTTACTATCACTGTTATTCCTACCACTCTTACCTTGTTCCTTCTCTTTGAACTTTATTGTCACGTGAGGTAATAGAGACTGCTTCCTCACACCAAATGGCCACATTCCTTTTAGAACTAGTGGACGGTTCTGGATCTCTCAAAGGCCTCATTATATTTTTTAAGTCTTCTGAGTGAAGTATAATATACATACAGGAAAGTGAACATAGGCGTTTAGCTCAGGGAGATTGGGTAAACTGACCACACCCATGTCACTAGCACACAGGTCAAGAATCAAATGTCACCAGTGCCCCAGAGCCCCTTCTGTGCCCCTCTTCAGGCTTTTAACACTAACCAGTATCCTTACTTCTAGCATCCTTACTTCTAACAGAGTCTTCCTGTTTTTATGTCTTCTAGAAACAGAATCCTACAACTGGCACTCTTTTGTGTCTGGATTCTTTGACTCAGTGTTTGGTTTGTGAGAGTCCATCATTTTGTTGTATGTAGTTGCAGATCATTAGCTGTACTTGTTTAGTGTTCTGTTCTTAACTAGACCACATTGTGCCCATGTAATTGTTGAGGGGTGTTTGGTTAGTTTCTAATCAGAGGCTATTACAAGAGTACTACAGTGGTCATTTGAGTATATATCCTTTTGGGGAATATATAATGCTAGAACGCAATCCATAGTACTTTTAGTCCAGAACTCTTCCCTCCGCCTCCCTCTGCCAATAGCCTGTTTCAGATGCTTTTGCAACATGGAGAGTGTCTCATAACCAAGGGTCATGGCTGCTTTGAAGGAACCATTCTCCTTCCCTCCTACCCACCAGCCCCTAAACTGTTGGCCAATCCTATGGGTCCATGATGGTTGAAATATCTTGAATGACCACACTTTCCAGAATATTCTTCCCTTGGCCTGCTTTCCAGTGGGCTGGAACCAAATGTGGTAATTTCAAAGTAGTCGGTTAACACCCAGCCAGGGATACAACTCCACCTCCTGGCATCCCGCTCAGTGCCACCCCATTCATTTACCCACGCTCCCACTGCCAGTGCGAACTGCACCCATCCTCTGCTGACAGGCTTAAGGAGAGACGAGACGGGTCACAAACACCCGAGGCCTCCACTGAAGCAGTCGTACATGCCCATTTCATAATCCCAAGTCTGGCATTTAGAACAACCCAGACTGTCTTATAGATTAGAGCGTGTGTCCATCTGAAGGTTGGGGGCAGAAGAGTGGAGGGAAGAGTTGGCACCGCCTGGTAGGTGATGTGGGCATGAGCCAGAAACTTGGCATCATTGCCGACAAAGGTTGGGAGCTGCTGGTTTGACTCAGCCATATAATTTTCCTTTTGTTGGGGAAGGTGGGAACGTACACTTCAACCGTTCCTGGTGTTACGTGCCTGAGAGATTCTTCCTAGATCCCCGAATTGAGTTTAATTATGGATGAAGCATTACTACCATACGGTGAACGGTAGAATCCTATTTGTGGCTTTGCCTGGTGTTGTGTTAATTTGTGCAAGGTTACCCGTGTCAAATCTGGAATTAGCTGGGGGCCTAGAGGATGGATATCAGGCTTGGGGACGTTCCAGAGAGGTCTAAGTGAAATTGGGCTTATTGTGTCGCTTTGTCTTATCCATTTTGTCCCTTTCTGTGATAGGTGGCCTTAAACTTGGCCTATGACAGGTGGAGTGGGAAGGGAGGCCTGGGAAACAATACATTGTCAATGTCTTTGTAATGCTCTTGGGTTTATTTTCTATTGCCTGATGTCCAAGAAGTGGGAAGCAAGTGGGGCTGCTTGGGAAGGGTGAGGTTGACTCTGGAAGATTTCTTATCTCTTAAAGTCAACAAAAAGTTAAGCCATGCTTTTCTATAGGATTATCATCTCTCACAAAAATGAACAAATGTTTGAGGAACTTCTCTGCCAACCTCCTTTGGAGATATAATTATAATGATAGCTGCCCTTTATTAAGCCTTTTAAAAATATGACCAGCAGGGTCATGGGTCTCTGTTGGGAGTCAACAGACGTTTCTTTGGTAAAGGGCCAGACAGTAAATATTTTAGGTTTTGCAAGTAAAAAAAAAGGGGGGGGGGGACAGAATGTAGGTACTTACATAATGTCAGATCAGATTTCCACAAAATTTTTATTGACAAAATCCATAGTGTAGTGATAATAACTGAGAGCAATGTTTTCCATCATATAGGCCTACTAATGAGAAGAAAGGAATTCTTTTTTTGAGGAGGTGGGATGGTCATTATTATTCCCTCTCGTGAAATTGATGGCAAATGCTGATCTCAGAAAATCACTTTTGTCCAGTGGGCCCTATAAAAGCAGGTGCTGGGCTGGATTGGACCTGCAGGCCATAGTCTTTCTTATTTACATTTTTGCTGAGCTTTATGTATCAGTAAGGATTAAGTTGGGCTGCATAGGACAGAGAAAAACTCCATAATGGCGTAAATGTGTTAAGCATGTATTTCTCTCTCTGTAAAAAGAAGTTTAGAGGTGACTGTGAGGGCTGATGTGGCAGCTTCTCTGTGTCATAGTAACCTAGGTTTATTTTAACTGCCCTGCCAACCTCAGCATACGGCTTCTGTCCTCAAAATCACCCCCTGGTGCCAGCCACTGCCAGCACATTTGCATTTCAGTAAGCAAGAAGAAAGGGAAGAAGTGCCCATCTCCTCTTTTTTTAAGGCAACCTCTCAAAGTGCCACCCACTCCTACCCCGGTCTCGTTGGCAGGACGTGGTCACGTGATCACACATCTCTGCAGAAGAGGGTGTCTTGTCCAGATGTCAGTGTGCTGAGAGAACAGTTGGAATCCTAACTACGCAGGGGGCAGGAGATCAGTTGGGATCCGTAACTGGAGATCTCTGCCATATGTAACAAGGACAGAAGGTGAACCTTGGGGAGATTGCCATCTTCCCCAGGGCCATGAGGTAGCAGACTGGGAGTTGAACCAGCTCTACCTAACTTCGGAGTCTTCTTTCCCTCTCCCCGAGTCTACCCTTAAGCCTTGTGGGGAGGTCTACGTGCGTAACATTAGGAATGAGGTGGTGAGTGATCTGTGTGTATCCTTGCTCCTTACAAAGACATTCCCACGGTACCTGTAAGGAGGGGTGACACCCATCATCCTTCAGCAGAGGGCCCTTTAAAGGCAGGACGAGGGCACGTGTCTGTGGCCAAAGCCTAAAGGAGGCCTCCTTACTTCCCCCTGAACACTAATGCAAATCTTGAGATCCTACCGAACCTTTTCTGCAGTCACACAGAACGGGAAGCAAATACAGTGACCAAGAAGCTGAGGCACTCAGAGAGAAAGCTGGCGGGCCTTGTCATGAGCCCACTTACCTACCAAGGTAGATTGGAAGCAGACATAGGAGCAAGGAAACAGTGCCTGGGCCTGTGGCCTCTTAACCTGATCATCCTCACAACTCTGGCTTGGCATTTAGCCAGCTTGGCCCACAACTTCTTTTCCTGCCTGGGAAGCGGGGGAACGGTGGATACGAGGTCTCAGTTGCCTTCTGCTTACTACACATCTGACATACTTGTACATATTCCATGCATGTGGGCAGAATCTGAAAGCTCGTACCTATATATAGGTCTGTGTGTGTGTATATATATATATATATATATATGAATAATATAGGTATAGGTACAGATGTCCAGCTATCAGAACATCTGAGTGCTTGCTAAGTACCAAACAATTTAACTCCGGTAACCTCCCTGCAGTCCTTGGGGGTACCACTGTCCCCTCCACGTTAAGGACAAGTCAGGACAGTGTTGAGAGGGTCAGTCCCTTGTTCAGGACCACAGGGCTGTACATGGCAACCCCAGGCACACAGACTTGAGTCTTCACTTGCGACTATCCTGCTTTTGACTAGAATACTTCAGTCACCCTGTAAGAGAAAAGCTGTGATCGCATTTTCAACAAAACATACGGGATTACGACGGAAGGAATGATTTAATTTTGACTTGGGGGGAGAAATAGGCCAAGTTCCCAAGTAGTGGTGACATTTGGGCTGGACTCAGTGCATAGGGTCATTGGGGGGGGGGGGTAGAAGGAAATCCATTGACACAGATTATTATTGGTTAAATGTGTTCTACAGTCTGCTGTAATAATAAGTAACCAGTCCTGGCCAGTGAGGAGGTGAGAAATGGATTCAGGGGCCCATCTTTTTGTTCACCTTCCTCTGAAGATTCCCATCACCATAAACATAGCCAGTCCATATTCCCAAAGCGGCTTCGTGTCCAGATCAGTCTCGCGTGTCAGGTTGGGAGCCAGGAGCAAAGCTTCTTGCCAGGAGATGAGTTACACTGAGTTCTAATGGTCTCGTATTGAATTGTTTGTTCCTCTTTTTGCTGTATTCAGGACTTTGGTTTGTCTAAACTGGGCTGTGTGATGATACAAAGGAATCAAGCTCATAAATAAAAGAGGAGGTGAAAGTAGGTTTTAGTAATGAGGCTTCTGCTTAATCGCATCAGCAAGCGAAGGGAAGAGCCATTAAATATTTATTCAGTTGTTGCATTAACATTTTCACTGCGCCTGCTGTGGACTAAAACTCTCTGGAGGGTTCAGTTGTCTGCCACCAAACAGGGAAGGGAGCCGTGGCTGAACCAAACCCTCCACCTCTATTATTACAGACTTCCATCTCTCTGAGGGGCCCTAGGAGACCGCATTAATAATCGCCAGTTGTTCATGGAGACTTGGTTGAAGTTGAACACAGTGAGACAGTGCACAGGCATTGATGGAGCGTCAGCAGACTCCCCACCTTGAAACGCCTCTCGTGTGATCAGCCAGCAGGTCCCGTGCACATTCCAAGCTGCCCTTTGATTTTTTTCCAAGGCCACTGTTTCTTGAGGGTTCTGTTTATGATTCGTTTCATTATGACAAACCACGGCAAGATGCAGAGCCAGATGCAGACCCTTGGTTCTTCCTGGCGGGGGCCCCACCCTTCTTAGTTTAAAAAATTCTTTAAATGGGGCTGTGTTTGCATGGGGTGAGAGAGTGCAGGCCGCGTCAGCAGACCCGGGGCCTGTCTTATGGTCACCTTCCAAATAAGGCTTGCTGTAGGTATTCTAGCCGCTGTAAAGTCTTGAGCTGGTCAAGGAGTCAATTATTATGCATTAAAAGGCAATTCATCGTCTAAGGTAGTGAACTCTTGTGTTATTTTTAGGCCAGCTCTTAACTTATGTGGTATGCAAGAACAGGGTTTCTCACGTGAACTTGTAGAGGGTTCATGGATTATCCAGGGTAGGAGGTAGAGAGAGACCAGCAGGGGTCGGTCTCCGAACAACTTCGTGATGATCCCATAGTTGATGAGTTTTTAACAAGGACTTTGGAGTCAGACAGCAGTTCACATCCCAGCTCTGCCATTTCCCACTTTTATGATGTTAGGCGGGTCACTTACGCCGCATAAGCATTTGTGTCTTTGCCCGTGAAATGGATTAATTGTGGTATGTGCCTCGAAGAATTGCTCTGAGGAAAAAATGAGATAATGCACATAAAGCCATCGGGAAAATACCTGGTACCCAGTAACCACTTGTTAGGGGGTAGCTGCTGTTATTATTTCTTAAAGTTTTAATTCTGTCTAACCTAGAACTTTCTAGCCCCTGAGACTTCCTGTAAGGCCAGGTAGGAGATGAATCTCGAGTCATTAAATCATGGACATTCAGAACTGGAAGGTACCAAGAAAAGATCGTCGAATCTGGAGTCGGCCAAGTATGGCACTCCCGCTGCATCCAGCCTGCAGTGTTTATGCTTTTTTTAATTTTTGTTTTCTTCAGGAATGAGATTTAGCGATTCATCACTTATGTGTAACACCCGGGGCTCTTCCCACCAAGTGCCCTCCTTGATGTACCTCAGCCATTTAGCCCTCCCCACCCACCCCCTCCACCCCCCGCCCAACACCCTTCCAGCAATGCTCATTTCTCTGTATTTAGGAGTCTCTTATGGTTTGCCCCCCGCCCCCTGGTTTTATCTTATTTTTGCTTCCCTTTCCCTTGTGTTCATCTGTTTTGTTTCTTAAATTCCACATATGAGTGAAATCATATGATCTCTGTCTTTTCTCTGACTGACTTATTTCGCTTAGCATAATCCCCTCTAGTTCCATCCACGTTGTTGCAAATGGCAAGATTTCCTCCCTTTTGATCGCTGAGTAATGTTCCACGGTATATACACACCACCTCTTCTTTATCCATTCATCAGTCGATCAGCCTGCAGTCTTTTTTGGTGCACAGTTTTATCAGAACACGTTCATGCCCATTCAGTTATGTTTTGTCTATTTCTCTATGGCTGTTCTCATACTGCAAGGGCAGAATTGAATAGTTGTGACAGAGATGGTAAGAACTACATGGCCCTCAAAGCCTAAAAGATTTACTCTCTGATCTCAGCAGAACAGGTTTATTGACCCCTGATCTCATCCACTGAGGGTTTTCCCCTGAGAAAACCCAGGCCCCCTACGGGGACCAAGGCTCGAAGGGCTACACAGCCAAGTCTTGATCACAAGCTCCCTGGCTGCTCCTGTGCCATTGTGCATCCTGGCTCCTGGTTTGGCAGGAAAGGGATGTGTGAAGCAGTGGGCAAGGCTCATGCCACTGGTGTCTTTCAAACCATAGCCGAAGTGCTCTTGCCTGGCAAATAGACCAATTCACCATGGAGAAAACACCCTCTTCGAGGTAAAGGATCAACCCTGGGATGATACAGGATCATGCCCACCACTCTGTTCCTCATGCCAGCTCAGCTGAAGGAGTTACAGCCCCACACTCCGTTCTCTCCAACCAGTCAACCAGTTGAAGGGGAGGGGATCTTTCCATAGGACCCCCCCCCCCCACCTCGCATGTGGTAGACCTGGCTGGGCACAGTCAGTGGTGACCAAGTATGGCATTTCCTGAAAGAGGCAGCCCGTGGGGGAAGTAATTTTCACAGGCTTTTGGTGGCAGAGGCTCTCCCTATGCTGATGGCTGCCTCTTTTATCATTTTAAGCTTCGTATTTGAAGCACTTCATTTAATTCTTCCAGCAGCCTTAGAAGATAGGAAACTGTTGTGACCGTCACTTTCCAGAGGAGGAAGGGGAAGCTCCAAGTGGTTCAGTAACTTGTTCAAGATCATAAGATCACTGGTGGAACCAAGGGCCTGAATGAGGTCTGTCAGGTTCCAAAGAAGAGAAAAGAAGGCCTGTATTAGAGGTGAGGAAAGACCGGTGGCGTAGGCGTCGGCTATGCTTATTACCTTTCTTTTTTTTTTTTTTAAGACCATCGTGGGTTGATTCATACACGTTCTTAATCTGTTTGCTATAATGTCTTCAGTGTATTCCATTAAAATGTGAATTCACCCATAGGAACGTCTGACCAGAAAAGCAATAAATCATGGCTGCGTCCAAAGTGGCAAGAGATCCCTGTCCTTGGATGGTTCATGAGAGGAGGAGGATACGTCTTTGTGTGCACTGATGTGTCCCCAGAGCCTAGAACAGGGCCTGGCATGTATTAGGAGCTTAGTAAATATTTGTGGTGTATTGGACAAAGTAGAAATCAAGATGTGAAATGTTATCAGCTTAAGTCACCAAATGCAACGGGGCTGCTCCCCTCAAAAGGCAAACCCAATATAGGCAAAGGGGCCCAGACGCAGACTTGGAAATTGAAAGCTTCAGGCCTGCAGATCAGAATGAGCAGCAGTGTGCAACAGACACCCAGATGTGAGCAAGTCCGTCACCTCTGACCCCTCCTTGTAGTTCTCAGCCTTGCGTGCAAAACGGACCGTCTGCCCCTTAACAGAAATGTTAAGGAGTATCTTGTGACTGCTCCTCTCCGTCCAGAGGAAGTGTGCTGAATGTCAACTTGGAGGATATAAGGCACGCTGATACTGGGGATGTGTCCCAGGCGGAGGGACCAGCACACGCAGAGCAGGCCCGGGGTGTCGAGGAACAGTGAGGAGGAGGATCTTGGGGCTAGAGCGGGAGTGGGTGAGCAGGGAAGAGGGGAGATAGATGCCAGAGCACAGAAGACCTTGCTGGCCTGGAAAAGGACTTGGGTTTTCGCTCCAAGCTGGAAGGGAAGCCCATAGAGGCCTTCACACCGTGCGGTAAATGAGACCGCCCTCGGTTGCCAAGTGCAGAACTGCAAGTCAGAGCAGTACAAGCCAAGAAGGAAGGAATGTATTGGCTCTTGGGAATGCTGAGGGGTGGATCTTACTTCAGGGTCCGTTGAGTGTGTATGTATTCTTGCACCATGTCCCAAGGGACTCTTCTCTCGCATCTGCTCTGCTGTGCGTTGGCTTCCTTTCCAGGCAGGCTTTCTCCACTCTTCACCAAAGGTGACCGTTGGCAGCTTCACACCCGAGGGTGCCGTGACATGAGGAGCACGGCTTTCACAGTCTTCCGGTGTCCTTACCAGTGCCCTTCCCATGAAAAAAATACTGACTGGCCCCGTCTTGCTGACACACACACATGGACTGATCAAGGGCAGGGGAGAGTAGTGTGGGATGCTCTGGTTAGTTGATTTGGGTCCTGTGCCCACCTACAGGCAAGGTAAACTTGGTCTCTCTACAGTCCTTTGGTTCCCAGTGTGGTCCACTTCTTCCCCTCTCATGGGGATATTTGCCCATGTCAGAAAATACCAATAGGAGACGAACCCAGAATAGCCCCATGAGACTATAGCTCCCCAAGGAGAACTCGTAACGTAGGCCCAGGAATGGCCTGGCTCTCATAGCCTTCCGTAAAACCCGCTGATGGGTATGGGGCGCCTGTGTGGCGCAGTCAGTTAAGCGTCCGACTTCAGCCAGGTCACGATCTTGCGGTCTGTGAGTTCGAGCCCCGCGTCAGGCTCTGGGCTGATGGCTCAGAGCCTGGAGCCTGTTTCCGATTCTCTGTCTCTCTCTCTCTCTCTGACCCTCCCCCGTTCATGCTCTGTCTCTCCCTGTCCCCAAAATAAATAAACATTGAAAAAAAAATTTAAAAAAAAATTAAATAAATAAATAAATAAATAAATACCCGCTGATGGGTAACACCATGGTTGAGAGCTAAAATCAGCGTTTCCTTTGGTGGTCAAGGGGAAGGAAGCAGTAGTAGCATTTGAAATCCTGAGTTCCCTCCTGCTTCTCTCCTGAAGAATTTTCAGGCTTTGAGCTAGTCATTAAGCTTCTGTTTTCTCTTCAGGAAAATAGGTAGAAAAAGACCGGATCTTACCACGTGTCTGGAAGGGGTTGAACTGAAGCTCCATGTGAGAGCAATTTATAAATGATAATCTACACAAGTAATGCGTGCTAGAGACACCCTATTGTGTGCAGGAGGCTTTGCTCCCCGTTATGTGTTCCACAAGAGAGGCTCTATCCTCCAGAAGCATCCATCATAGTGTGGGTGATAGGAACATACTTATAGTATAAGACAGCAAAGTAGAAAAGTACCCCCCCCCAAAAGTGGGAGGGATTCAGACTTGGACCACAGAATATTCTTGGGGTGCTGTGAGCTATAGCAATGAGCTATAAGGCTCAAGAAAAAGAGTGGTGTAGCCTTCAAAGGCATTTACTGTGTAGCTTCTCTCCTTTCAGGGCCTTGCAGTAACAAACGGTTGGGTGTGTGGTTTATTGGTAAGTAATAATGTTTCACACTGAGCCTCCATTTGACAAGACCGGTACTACACTTAATGCAGCTGCTTTTATTTTCTTAGATCGTTAATGTTTGTATTTTCCTTTATGGAAGGGGGAAAGATTGTCAGAGGTTTAAAGGTAGTTCATCATACTGAGGAAATGTTTGATACGTTTGTACATCACAGGAGTTCACTTTAAATCACAGTTTTAAATGACAGCTTTGATTTGCAGAATCTCCTTTTAAGAGTTAAATTCTCAACATATCTTTCAGCTTCCCTTAAGTTCTGTTACTAGCCAAAGTATTGTGTGATCATGGTTTCTTTTCTTTCTTTCTTTCTTTCTTTCTTTCTTTCTTTCTTTCTTTCTTTCTTTCTTTCTTTCTTT
>NW_024412444.1:4846876-4862644 GCF_014898765.1 Herpailurus yagouaroundi
TTTCTTTCTTTCTTTCTTTCTTTCTTTCTTTCTTTCTTTCTTTCTTTTTCTTTCAAGCATATAAAAGTATAATGAACTTGCATGTACCCATAATGCAGCCTTAATATTTATCAACACATGGCCAGTCTGGTCATGGTTTCTTAAGAGTCCATCAGGATAAAAGATTTGCCACATTTTGCAACAGGGAGTCATGTGTGTGTGGGGGGGGTGTCCTTTTAAAAGGGGTGATACATTATCAAATGGAGGGACACAGTTTTCCAGCTGAATTTGTCTCATTGGCTTTACCTCTCACTCCCTTGATGTGAACGGTGATTGATCTGTGGTCTAAGTCACCACCTGCCTGATAGCCAGAGAGGTCGACCTTTTGCTGTTCATGTGGCAGACTTTAATTATTAGCCTGCAACTTACATTCACATGCTGTTGCACATTCATTAACTCTCCCTGGTCCTTTCTGATTGGGAAGCCATTGGGGAAGAGAGGCAATTTCCCTTTGGAGTTGACTGGAAGGTTCCCCCCCCCCCCAATATTTGCCATTTGTCTGTTATTAAATGCTTTCCTTGAAATGAATAAGGAAGACTGAAGAGGAGTTACGTGAAGCAGGTTCCTGCCAAGACAGATCATTAGCAAGAAGTTAGTGGGAATGACTCATGAAAATTAACTGATGTTAAGTGAATTATTTCTAATGTGCATCATGTGCATTTTAATTTTTATCTGGCGAGAGGGTGGGCTGCCTTTTTAAAAAAAGAAGTACTAAGTGCTCAGCTTTCTATTGCAAAAATGTTCAGAGAGTAAAGTTTGAGTTATATAAGTTTTATAGAGGATGGGCTTTCAAGTTTTATGGTTGGGGTGTGCAGACCGGGGGAGTTTTGTCTGTTTTCCTGACCCATCTAAAGAAGGAACAGCTGATTTCTCAGTCGGTGACAAGCTGGTGAGAACCAGTCCAGGCCCGAAGTCACTTTGATCTCAAAATTATTTTCTGTAGCCACTTGTGTTTCAGGCACATTAGAAAATGAAATTCCATGCTGTAATGCCTAATTAAATTAATTTTCTTCATTAAGAATCAATTTGAGTTGTCAGCTCAGTGGTATCCCACACCCGAAGGCCTGTCTCCTGTGAAAGTCTGTGTCTCATCACATTGCTAAAGACACTTTAGGAGGAAAACAGTTAATTCTAGCCTATGTCGTGGTGGTGGCCCGAGTTACTTTAATTACGACCTACAATACTTCGGTCCCTTTGAAATGGTGTTGTGATAAGTGAGGGAAAAAACTTTGTGCCTTGCTCCTAAGTGCTGCAGAATTTTGCACAGCTAAACAATGGAATCAAAAGAATCCACCTACAATTCAGGAGGTGATATATGGTGCAAGACAAAAGGATTGCAAAATAAAATGTCTTTATCCCTTGAGAATAATAGTCATTTTTGAGTGTTACTCTTTTAAAATCAGAATGCTTAAAGGTAACCGGTAGCCTATAAATACATGGCAAGGTAATATAAATAGGATGGTGTTGGTTCAAAAAGAACTTCGTTTGTGTCTTCCTTGCACATTAAAATGCTTGCATAGTAATAGCGGCAATTATTAAACTGTATTTTAGGAGCTTTCTGTTCAAATGAGGAACGAAATATTATATAGATCACTAAAATGTATCATCTGATCAGGGAACGTGGCCTTCTGGAGAATTCTCTACTGGAAACTGACTGATCAAGACTCCTGGATTCTAGGCGTGACCCTGCCGGCTACAGCTAGCTGGCATTGTGGCTTCGGACATGTCACATGATCTGCTTTGGTTTCAGGATTTTCATCTGCAAAATGAGATGTTGAAATATGTGATCCCATATATATGAGTTTTGAAAAACTTCACATTGACCCATGAAGACCTCCTTGTGAATAAGTATTAGTAAACCTTGGAATGAGCCCTGTGCATAGATCCTGTCCCCTCCTTCTCTGGGATTCGTCCTTGTTTTCATGGGCAGGACAGTCCAGGGGAACCTGAGAACTTTGTGAAGCACTTTATACCAGGGACCTTATTGAAACAAAGGCAGGGGTGTCACCTGGGCAAGTAAGACCGGGCTTACCCACAGTTTGTCTGTGAACCAGATCCGACTTTGTCTCTCATGTTTGAGCATCTAATTTAGTGGTCCTCAATGTGTGATCCCCAGATTCACAGCATTAGCCTTGCCATCACATGGGAACATGTTAGAAATGCGAATTATTAGGCTCCACCCACCGCAGACCCACTGACAAGTGGAAACTCTGAGGTTGGGGCCCCATAGTCTCTCTTTAACAAGCCCTCCATAAACAAGCTCTCCATTTAACAAGCCCAACATTTCTGTTGCACATTAAAACTTCAAAACCACAAAATAACTGAACCCAGACCATAGGCCTTTATCACATCAAGACACTAGAAGATCAAGAAAAGAGAAAAGAGAATTTTAGAACATTATTCTGATGTTCAAAGGTGGAAGTGGGGCTGGGAGTTGGGTTAGGGCTGTCTGAGATGATCCAGAGCTCTGGGTTTTTTTTTTTTCTTTTTATTTATTGTTTTTGTTAAATGTATTTATTTATTTTGAGAGAGAGAGAATGAGCACCCTCAAGCTGGGGAGGGGCAGAGAGAGAGGGAGAGAGAGAATCCCAAGCAGGCTCCAAGCTGCCAGCGCAGAGCCCAATGCGGGGCCCCATCTGACTAACCACAATGTCATGACATGAGCGACAGTCAAGAATTGGATTAACTGACTGAGCCACTCAGGTGCCCTAGAGCTCTGTTTTTTTTTTTTTAATGTTTTTTTTTATTTTTGAGACAGAGAGAGACAGAGCATGAACAGGGGAGGGTCAGAGAGAGAGGGAGACACAGAATCCGAAACAGGCTCCAGGCTCCGAGCTTGTCAGCACAGAGCCCGACGCGGGGCTCGAACTCACGGACCGCGAGATCATGACCTGAGCCGAAGTCGGCCGCTTAACCGACTGAGCCACCCAGGCGCCCCAGAGCTCTGTTTTTAATAGCATCACCAAGATCCCTGGGATAAAATTTTCAAATGGCAACTACGGCAGTGAGGTTTTCTAAGGAAAAGGAGGGTACACAGGAGGGATTTTGTTTTTAATCATATTTAGGAGAGACCAGACTGACAGGAAAAGTCTGAGTGAATAGTCTTTAAAAAGAAAGTCATGTTTGCGGAAGCACCTGAGCTATTGGCCAAATGGCGAGCACACGGTGATGCACATACGTGGTCCTTTCACCCCCGCTTTCTACCATATGAAACGTCTGAGACCAAATTTGGATTTCAAGCCACAGAACCTTCAGCTAGAGAATGCTTAGCTGCCAGTTACATTGGCTTGGAAACCTTCTCAGAAGTCATCCATTGGTCCATAAGAAGACTCTCCCCCGTGCCTCCCTCCCTAGATTTTGGTGATTGGCTTGGTTGAGGGACTAGTTTTAGCACTGAGTCAAAATGGCAGAATTGCTCAATGCATCCTCCTGACGTCTGCTTGAACACATCTCAGCTCTTCAGAGTTCTCATTTTTCTTTAAGATCTTCTGTTGGTATGAGCTTGGAGTCTGATTCCAAACAGGAGCTGCACTCCACATGTACAGCATGGATTTTTGAGAATCCTGATTGCTCTAAAAGTAGAAGGATGGTGGTAGGAGATGAGGGCCACTAGCTTTTATATATCCTTCATGACAAAGAATTCGAATCCATTTTTCCCCAGTTTCTTCCAGATTGAGAAACCCAGTATAAACCCCCAGCAGGTCTCCGTCCTTCCTCCTCTACCCATCCCGCCCTTTTTGTGGTGGAACTGTTAGCAATATGGGAATTTTTGGCAGGACATTTTAAGGGAATATGCCCCTTAGCTGTTATTACTAATAAGTTACCCCATTGACACCAGGTGGCTAAATAACCTGATTCTACATCCTTTAGGCAGGGTATCAGGTGGACAGCTTTGACTGCAAAAACAACTTCTACACATTAATCAACATCTGATGGCCCACTTTTGAGGCAGGCAGGGTACGCTGTTGTATGCCATGACACTTCGGTTGAGAACCATTGGTCTAGTGACAGCCTCCGTGTGATCATGTGTGTGTATTATGTATGCAAGTATATCCTTCTGTTTTGAGCTATGATGTGGTTAAGTCAAGGGCTGTGCCTTATTCTTCATGTCTCCTCATGACCAAATGAAACGTAAATCATGCTAAGATGTGGCGTGTTAAAGGAATATAGGAATTTACCGGTACTCGTTCTCTCTCTCTCTCTCACACACGCGCACACACACGCACACGCACACGCACACGCACACACACGCCAGCCATGTGCTTTTTTCCGTCTAGGCTTATCACTACTTATCCTTTACTTTTCATCAGCTAGTGGCTGACATCAGAAGGTCCAGCACGTGCTCACGAAATCCAGAGTAATTGAATGTCAACTCCAGCCAAAGAGCGCTCCTTTCTAAATATGACTTGATAATTATCCCGGACATTTTCAGGCGAGAGACTAATTACCGCATTAGTTACAACACGACTCCCTCCACCAGCTAGCGCATCTCATAACTTCCCTTAAAATGACAAGGCACAAACGAGTTACAAATTGGAGGATATCGAGGTGGTGTTTTCCCACTTGAACTGAGATCCCAGGGTTTCTGGCTGTGGTTACCAAGCGGTGGCCAAACGTTTTCACTGAGCACACTCAAACAAGGTGGGGTATTCCACAACCAGGGTTGATTTCAGCAGACTATCAAGGCCAAAATACTGTCCCTTCACAAATGCTGGAAGGGTCTCTGTGAGCCACGGCTGTGATTTCATGCAAGTTTTGCATGCTTCTTTTTCTCCTGTGTTCTCTTGCCTTTGATTCACTGCTCCATCAAATGGATGGTAGGTCCTTACCTAAAAGACTCAGCTTGCCCCGTTTCATAATGTGACTACCACAGATTGGAACGCTAGCAATTATGAGCTGAACGAACATGGGTGGTTCAGAAATCACACACTAGGAGGCTCCAGGACCCAATTTTATGGGGCATAAGTGATCATGGGCATTGGAGAACTGAACAAAAATGTGTGTTCTTGGGGAAGTAGAACAAATCCTAATTAAAAATAATACCCCTTGTTTCTGAGCCTCAGTTTATTTATCTATGAGATGATGTGATTAGATACCTTCTAACATCTGTTTTTCTTAATCATGATAACAGCGGCTGACATTATTGCATTGTTACTATGTCAGGCACTCTGCTAAAGCCTTCATATGCATTTTCTCCTCTAATCCTCAAAATACTATACTCTCTGTCCCATTTTAAATCGAAAAGCTCAGAGAGATGAAATAATTCATCCACAGAACTAGTAAGGGGCAGGCCTGAGGATTCTGACTCAGGTGTGTTTGATGCTAAAATTTGTGCCCTTCACCTCCACATTATATGATCCCCAAAGAGGCCCTTAGCAACCTTCTGCAAGGCAGGCCCTACTTCTAGACCAGTGGTTCCCAGCAGGGGCATTTTTGTCCCTGAGGGGACGTTTGGCTGTGTCTTTAGGACACTGTCCTGACACGTGTCTTCAGCATTTCTAGTTCTCACACCTAAGAACAGCAGTGCTACCTGCCTCCCTGGTGGATAGAAGCCAGAGAGACTAACAAACACTACCGTGTGTGGCCCAGACCCCCACGGTAAAGAATTACCTGGCACAGATTGTCCTTACCATCAAGGTCAAGAAACCCTCATCTAGGCCCAGCATAGAAACACCCTCTTCACCGCTGTCCACAGAAGTTAAACAACAAGTGCCCATACTCCAGGGACGACAGCCCTATTTTTAGAGTCGTGTACACATGCACATCACAGTCGAACCCTCTTAGTCCATCACCGCATTCATAAGCCACCGACCTCGGCACAAGACAGACCCATGTTCAAATTTCTGTCCCGTGTCTTTGCGTTTGTCCTCAGGGCCATCACTTTTGCTCTTAAGCCTCATGTTTCTCATCTCTCAAATGGAGATGATCATCGTCCATCGTGGGATGACGGGGTCAGGGCAAGAGCTCAGCATCCGTACCGGTTTCTCTCGTCCTTGTCTCTCCTGCCTTTTATAAACCTCTCAGTGTGCCTATGCTCTTATGGATGGCCAGGTATGTTCTTGGCTCCACCATTCATGCTGGCAGGAGCCACCGACTGCCATTCGTAGACTGGTGCTCGGTGACACAAACACACAGGAGATGGAGCAGTTGAAATGCACTCAGAGAGAAGCAGCTGGGAAGTATTGGTGGCTCAGGCCAGTGCAGGAGTCTGGGTGGGAAAAGCAAAAGAATCCAGGAATCTTGGCCCTTGGCCAAGGCGTTGGCTGAAATGGACTCCCAGGGTTGGCTAGTTTTATTGTAGAATAAATTGTTGTTCCGTAATGTAAATGGAAAATTAACTGTGTAACTAATCAAAGAATCTTTGTGACTCTTTGTGAAACATACCACCCAGATAAGTTAGAGATTTATGTATTTTATGGAGTAGACCCCATAGGAGAAGGGTCTGCGGGGAGAAAGATGGAGGTGGTTAGGTGGAGGAATTTCCTTCATGGAAAGGACCCCCCCCCCCAAAAAAAAGGCATAGTTCACAATGTTGTGTTTGCTTCACGTAACTCAAAATGCAGGATTCCTTAGCTAGACTGCTAAGAAGGCCATGTTAAATATTCCCTTTTCTTTCTTTAAAAAAAAAAAAAGATCATTATCATTATGTGCACATTATTTATTTGGGTCAGTGTGAAATGAGAAGAGGAGGAAAGAAAACTGGATGAGGGTGGCGGCTCCCAGTAAGACCTCTGATCCGTTAAGTTGCTTACGGCAAAGAGAAATGGGGATCAGAAGTCACACCTGGCATCCTGAGCTTTCCAAAGAACCTCCGGCTGATCCGAGCAAGGTAATACATAGGCAGGGATTTCTTCCCAGACTCTTGGGCACAGAGGTGGATCAGGACAGGACCAGTGGAATAGCACCCACTTTGATTTTAGAAATTGTTTAGATACCTGATGTAGGAGGGAAAAAAACAAAACCAAACCCTTTCCTCTGCTTGGCTGATCCTAAAGGCATAATGTGCATGGCCGTCCAGGAGTATAAGGCTGGCTTGTTCTCACAGCGACCCCGGGAGGGATGGCTTCCCGCATTTGGACACAAGAGAAAGCTGTGCCTCTGAGAGAGTCAGACTCTTGTTCAGGTTACAGCCTCATGGACAGCTCGAGGGCTGGGGCCCTTATCCTTGGATTCTAAACCAGGCTTCATACTGCTGTAGTATTAAAGCCCATTAGAGATCACTGAGATAGCTCCATAGTGCAAAAGTACTGAAAGCCGGTGAGCACAAAAATATACATGCACATGTACACAAATACACACATATACACACATTTATGAACACCTGCACGTTGAGGTCTGTGTAAGTAGATAAGTGAGACAGTGAGCAGGACAATAATGGGAACGGACTCTGCCCTGGTATCTGGGAGAGAACATTTAGGAACTATGACCAAAGTGTCCCCGGCTAAAGGAAGGCTGCCCCATTCAGCTCGTCTAGGTAATCAGTGTGCCATGGGACCTTGAGCTCAGAATGGCCAGATCTTCTGAGGGTTTTTGTCCTTTTCTTTTTTGGTGAAGAGAAGCTGTTGTACCGATGGGGGGTTGGCAAACCACACCCTGCAGCCCACTTTCGACCGGCACCTGTTTAAAGTTTTATTGGAATAAGCCCCGCCCCCTGCTTGCTCACAGATGGTCTGTGATGGCTTTCCTGCTCAGGTAGCAGCACTGAGGAGTTGTGACAGAGACTGTATGGCCTTCAGAGCCTAACATCCGTACTGCTGGGCTCTTCACAGCTTCCCTGCCCGCGATGTAGGTCCAACAAAACACAAGTGGGCCGAATTCGGCCTCCATCAGAATTCACCAGAGACACCTCATTGGTCATCCAGTTTCACACTTTCTTCCTCTTCTTGGCCTCAACAGCCGGTGCTGGAGATTAGTTAGACCACCGTTTTTCACAGTTAAATCTGCGTGCAGTTCCTCTAGACCGCCAGGCTCCACTCTTGATTCAGTGGGTCCTGGTAGGTCCCAAGAACCTGCACATTCAGCAGGCTCCCTGGTGAAGCCGATGCTGCCTGCCTAAGATGCTACCTTGGGAAGCAGGGACTTAGAAACACCATGCTTTTGGGAGGGTCCCAAAGCTCCAGCCCTATCGAGTGGGTGACTAAGTTGGCCAGTGCAGAGCAATGAACTCCATAGAACCCCTAGGTCAGACTCCCTGAGGCCTTGCACAGCCCACACAGGAACCTTGAGGAGTTTTGTGAATCTTTCTAGCCCTCCAGAACTGTTACATTTACTCAATTTGAAGAGCATCTTTTGGGATCCGTCCTGGACCAACTCCACAGCCTGCAAAGGGCTTCTAGCTGTGTGCAAAGCATTCAGTATTTCCGACGTCAGCGTTGCCGTCCAGAGGGGTGATAGCTGGCTCACCCTGCATTCATGACAAGCACAGGGATCTTGCCTGTTAGTTCTGGAGTAAGATCTCTCACACCAAGATCAACACGAACCTCGGGTGGAATGGGAAGAATGGGCTCAGCAAGCTAAGTGAGAAAATTTCAGAGGAGCGATGAATAGAAGAAGAAGGAAATAGTTTCCGAAACACTTGATTTCTCCAAGCCTCCGTTTCCTTATCTAGAACTCCTTTTCCTTATACTGTTGGTATAACCTTGAAGGTTGTCCTGAGGATTCTATCAGAGGTTGTGTATGTAGTAAACGTCACCTGTAAATTCGGCTCGTAAATGTCTCCAGCTCTGTCCCTAGGGCTACGCACTCCTAATAGCAGCTTAGAGATCCCCAAAGACTGGGTGTTTGGAAGGTCTGTGCTAGCACCTGGTGGCTCTGATTTGGCTGTGCCCAAGGATCTCTCCAAGACACATTCCTTTTCCTGTGTGTGTGTTTTCTGAGCAGCTGACTCCAGCCACGGGCTGACTCTAAGCTTCTTCTATTCTTGGTGTTTCTGGTTGCCAGTAATGTGGCTCACTCTCATCCCAGCTAGCCGAACCCCCTCTGTGTATCTTATTGTTGGCTGGGCTCCTAACAGCCTTTCCTTGCACAGCCTCTCCAGCTGTGCTGAGCTGAACAGTGAAGAGCGCCAGCGTCAGCCCCCAGCAGGGCTCTGTGTGTGCCATTTAAGGGACGAGGAATGTGGCTCCTGGCGGGTGAGCCCGGCTGCTGCCTCGAAGAAGGGGTGCTAAATAATTCACCGCGGCAGCCTGCTCTGACATCCACCCGGGCCTGCCCCCTGGCAACCCTGAAGATGCCCCAGCAGGGCTCCCGCTTGCTGCACGGTGGCATCTAGAGGAGCAGGAAGAATAAACAAGTCAGCATGTAAATCGCCTGGTTGTCTGGATCTCAGTGGCCGGGAAGCGTCAGCCTGGGCAGACCGATGGTGTGTGTGCTGATAGTCCCTCAAACCGGAGGGCTCCAGACACCCTCGCTATGCAGAGGCCGACTGTTGGTATGTTTACATTCAGATTCCATAAGCATTTTTTTTGTTTTGTTTTGAGAACTTGCTGTGTGCCTGGCGGTTTTACCTGTATTATCTCCTATAATCCATAAAGTCCATGAGGCAGAGACTGTTAGAAGAGGCTCAGAGAAGGAAAGGGACTTGTCAGAGTTCATACAGCTAACGAGGGGGCAGAGTCAGGTTTTGCCCTTGAACACATCCTGCCTGACAGACCCCCTGTTATCCAGAGGTCCCTGGCTACCTGGGAACTTGTCTCTCTCCTCCAGATCCTGGCTCTCTCGACGGGTTGGACTCCCCCACGTGAGGTCGAACGCTACCAGCTTCTCTATAGGGAGGCGCGTGACGGTGCACAACTGAACGTCTCCCATTGTTCCTTTGGGCTGGACTCTCAGGTTCTGATTCCTGGTTTTGGTCGTCTGCACCTTGTCTTGTCCTGGCTCTCAGCTGAGCAAGATGGTAGCTGGGAGGCACTGTTGAAAATGGAGGCCTCGTCCCAGGAACTTCCTGCCTGGGGCAGGTGAAGGTCTCGAGGCAGGATTCCCAGGTTCTGCTGCAGGGCCTCATTTAGTCTGAAGGTTGACAAGTGGCAACACAGGCTTGCAGGAGTAGCAAGGTGGACTGGAACAGGAACAAACATTAGCAGGGCTTTTTCTCAGCCCAGGAAGACTTGCTTCTGCAGTTCTGATAGGCCATTTTGCACAAGGCATCACATGATGCCATTGGATGGACCGATCATCCCCATGCCCTAAGTAGCAGGCCTGTGATGACTGTTTTACAGATAATTATAATAGCTTCTAAAGCTTACTGTGTGTTCCTGCTGCACAAAGTGCTTTGTGAAGATGATTTGAACTCCTACAACAAGAGGTGTTACGGTTATAACCATTGCTCACATCTTTCAGAGAAGGGTTCTCAAGAACAGAGAGGTTAAGCAACTTGCCCAGTGTCACACAGACGGCAAGAGCCAGAGCCCAGAATCAAACACAGATTTCCTGATTGCAAGTTCAAGGCTAGTTTCATTGTAGCAGGGCTCTCTTTTAAACTAGATGTCCTTTATAGCTATTTATAGATGCTAAGCAGATTTAGGATGAAAAGGAACACAGGCAGAATCCAGTACAGTGGGTTGAGCGATACGTATACCATATCTGCACTTCTCATTCTTTTTTTTCCTCCATCAGTCATCTGCCTGATGACATTCACAGGTGTGACAGTTTCCCAGGGCTGTGATCTGCTTCTGAGAAAATTGCAAAAAAATCTGTTACGTGGACATAAAGGACTGCAGTTACTCATAATTGTCACAACTGCAAATGGATCATCAGCTCTGGCAGTTTATGATCGACCGTGACATGCATAGAATAGGCTGTGGGTCATGGGCACTTCATTCAACCATATTTTCAGAGGGCCTACTGTGTGCTAGGCACTGTTCCAGGTTTTGAGGATAGAGTGCTCAAAGAAACCGCAAAAATCCTGCCTGCCGTCCCCTAGAGCTTACTTTCTAGGTCGCCATAGGGAGACAGAGCATAGAGCAACATAAACAAATAAAATACATAGTGATTTAAGAGTACTAAGTCCTGGGCATCAACTTCCAAAATGACGGTTTGAGGAACACAGCAGACACTTTAACCAGGGAAATAATCCTTTGATTGTGAAAACTATTTTTAAAAAAAACCAACTATTTAAGGTTTCTGAAAATTGTCCTGAGGGTATGTAACAAATGCGGAAATACCTATTCAAGAAAATCTACTAAGTCTTGGTAAGAAGAGTGAGTCTGTGGCTTGTGAGCCGTGACCCCCTCACCTCCTCCTGCCCCTTACCCCCATCAAAAATCATCGTGATGCATACTGTGCTCTGGCAGTATGCAGCCAAGAAGATGGGGCGCTCTCTCTACCGACCTGTCAGTCCAGGGCTACGATTTCACCCGACAACACCCTACACGCTACCAAGAAGCCCTACCTTAGATCAAACAGTGGAGCACTGTGTGCCCCAGGGTGTTGTGAAAAATAATAGAACAGTCAGGTAACAATTAGTGGAGGCTAACAGCTGGGTGTGATGCCAATAGGGACCAGCCAGGCGCTCCGGGAGACTATAGTCATGCCCTCTGAGTAGCAACGTCAGAGGCTGCACACTGCGGGGGAGATAGACTTCACTCACCTTGTCTAGTCTGTCACTAAACAAATAAACATCAATAACAGCAGGCTCCAGAAAAGGGAGGAGAGAATCAGTATCCAGAATTGCTATATTATGTGAAATGTTCAGTTTTCAACAAAATACCATGAGTCATACAAAGAAATAGAAAAGTCTGGCACATAGGGAAAAAGCAAGGAAAAGAAACAGCCTGTGAAGGTGTCTAAATGTCAGATTTAGCAGGCAAAGACTCTAAAGCAGCAATTTTAAATACGTCCAAAGGACTACAGGGAACGATGTCTAAAGAGTGAAAGGAAAACATGATGGCGTTGCCTCATCAGATAGAGAATATCAATAATGCAAAACTGTTTTAAAAAATAATATTGAAAAATGGAAATTTTCGGGCCGTGTTGGTGGCTCAGTCAAGCATCTGACTCTTGGTTTCAGCTTAGGTCATGATCTCACGGTTTGTGGGTTTGAACCCAACATCAGTCTCTGCACTGATGGTGTGGATCCTGCTTGGGATTCTCTCTCTCTCTCTCTCTCTCTCTCTCTCTCTTTCTCTCTTTCTCTCTTTTGTCCCCTCCCCTGCTCACTTTCTCTGTCCCTCTCAAAATAAACTTTTATTTAAAAAAAATTTTTAGTGCTTATTTTTGAGAGCGAGAGAGACAGATCATGAATGGGGAAGGGCAGAGAGAGAGGGAGACACAGAATCTAAAGCAGGCTTCAGGCTCTGAGCTGTAAGCACAGAGCCTGATGCGGGGCTTGAACTCATGAACGTGAGATCATAACTTCAGCCGAAGTCGGACACTAAACTGACTGAGGCCACCCAGGTGCCCCAATAAATACATTTAAAAAAAAAATTTAAGGGGCGCCTGGGTGGCGCAGTCGGTTAAGCGTCCAACTTCAGCCAGGTCACGATCTCGCGGTCCGTGAGTTCGAGCCCCATGTCAGGCTCTGGGCTGATGGCTCAGAGCCTGGAGCCTGTTTCCGATTCTGTGTCTCCCTCTCTCTCTCTCTGCCCCTCCCCCATTCATGCTCTGTCTCTCTCTGTCCCAAAAATAAATAAACGGTGAAAAAAAAATTAAAAAAAAAATTTTAAAATGGAAATTTTGGAGTTGAAAAGTATAATAATTGAAATGAAAATTTTACATGAGTGGCTCATTGGTAGATTTTAGCCTAGAGGAAGAAAGAAACTGAAAACTTGAAGGTAGATCAATAAAGATTATACGATCTGAAGAGTAGGGAGAAAAAAGAAAAATGAAAAGAGGTTTTTAAAAAATAACTTCTCCAGTTTTATTGGGAAACAATTGGCATCCGTCATTGCATAAGGTTTAAGGTATGCAGTGTGATGGTTTGATTACCTGAATGGAATGTTTTAGAAGTCTGGGATCAGCTAAAGAGAGAAAAAGGAGCAGAAAAAACAATACTTGAAGAAATAATAGTGGCAGACTTCCAAATCTGATGAAAATTATTAGTCTACACATCCAAGAAGCTAATGCAGTCCAAGTAGGTAAATTTAAAATGATCTACGCTGAGATAACATCATAGTCAGAATACTGAAAGACTAAGAGAAAATCTTTTTTATTTATTTATTTTGAGAGAGAACACATGCGTGTGCAAGTGGGGGAGGGGCAGAGAGAGAGAGAGAATACCAAGCAGACTCAGCACTGTCTGCACGGAGCCCCATGCGGCACTTGAACTCAGGACCCTGCCGTCATGACCTGAGCCAAAATCGAGAGTCCAACACTTAACTGACTGAGCCACCCGGGTGCCCCCCGAAGAGAAAATCTTGAGAGCAGCAGGAGAAAACTTTTCAGAAACAAGTGAACCCTCACAGAATTAACAAGATTCTTAAGTCTTGGCAGAGATATGGGTGCTCCCTTTAAATGTTAAACAGAATTACCATATGTCCCAGCAACTCCATTCTTTGATACATCCCCAAGAAAAGTGGAACATGCATCCTCAAAAAAACTTGTACACAAATGGTCATGGCAGCCTTATTGGTAATAATCAAGAAGTGGAAACTGCCCACGTTTCCATCAGTTGATGAGTTGGTGAATAAAACGTACATCTGTACAATGGCATATTGCTCATCAGTACAAGTGGATGAAACTCTGGTACAAGCTACTGCGTGGATGAACCTTGAAAATACTACTCTAAGTGCAAGAAAAAAAAGTTACCGAAGGCCACTTACTGTATGCTTCCATTTATGTGAAATGCCCAGTGTAGGCAAATCTGTAGCCACAAAGAATGTTCCAGTGTCTGTTCGGGGCTGGAATAGTGGGACGAATGGGGAGGGAGTACTCCCGGCTGAGGCATGAAGGGCTGGTGAAAGTATGTTACAGTTAGATTGTGATCGTGGTGGCATGAGTCTATGAATATACTAAAATCTATCGGATGTATACTTGAAATGGGTGAACGGTGTGATCTGTAAATTATATTTCAGTAAAACTTTTTTAAGGGGTGCCAAGTGCTGAAGGAAAAATAAAGTAGGGTAAAGGTTTGGTAGCATTAGGAAGGTGGGAGGAAGGATGTCATGGGATGGGATAGTAAGGCTTCACTGCAGTGACACTTTTAAGACGTGAAAAGGTAGGAGAGGGAGCCATGCTGCTGTCTGCGGGAGGAACCTTTCAGACAGAGGGTAGAGCCATTGCAAAGACCTGGAAACAGGCATGTGCTTGGTGTGTCTGAGGACCCCTGTCCATGTGCCAGCAAGGCAGAGAGTACCAAGAGTAGTATCAGAGAAGCCGTGGGGGATCTGTCCCAAGGCGCATACGCTGAGAAGAGCAGCATTGATGAAGTTTAAGCAGAAGCGTGACACGCTCTGTTCATTTTCAGATAATTACTATGGTCGCAGCTTTGCGAATAGACCACAAAGGGTCCAGGTGGAGGGAAGAGCTGATGGTGGCTTGCGTCTCCATCCAGGAGGGAGATAGCCTGGCTTGGAGCAGGGGCTGGATATTGGCGGTAGTGGGAAAGTGTTCGGTTCTGCATTTGAAGGTAGAGCCCGCAGGACTAGTCAAGGGTCGAGGAATACTCCGTGAAAGGGGTCAGAGAGTAAATATGTTAGGCTTTTGGGGCCACACAGTCCCTGTTGGAACTACTCCACATGGCTGTCGAAACCTGGATGTGGCCGTAGACATGCATAAATAAATAAGCATGCTTGTGTTCCAGTAAAACTGTGTTTACAAAAACACGAAGCAGAGCAGGTTTGGCCAATGGGATGTGTCGTGCCAACTCCTGGATTCGATGTCAGGGGGAAGAGGAGGAAACAGGTGAAGGATGACTTGAAGGTGTTTGTTCTCATCCATTGGAAAAATGGAGATGCTATTAACCATGATAGTGAATCTGGCAGGCAGAACAGGTCTGTAGAGGGTATGAAGAACTGATCTCTTGTTAAATTTGAGAAGTCTTTAGACATCCACATGTGAATGCAGGGGGATTCGTAAGCCCTGAGTTCGAGAAGAGGCTGGTCTCGAGTGGAATCGAAGACCCTAGAGCAGATCAAGGAAGTGCACGTAGGTAGAGGACAGCAAGAGTCCGAGGGCTGAGCCCAGGGATATGCCAGTGTTTCGGTGTCAGGAAGAAGAGGAGGAACCAGCCAAAGAGACTCCGGAAGTACAGCCACAAGGTAGAAGGGAGGCCAGGAGAATGTGACATCATGGAAGCTAAGCTAAGAAAGTGCTTCAGAGAGGGTAAATCTGTCCTTTTCTTTCCCACTCACAGAATCATGTGGGTATGCAAATGAGCAGAGAAATGTTCTTACAGAAGAAATCCTGAATTCCCTCTAATTTCCAGATAGAATTATCGTCAGACTTTTTATTCATTCAGCAAATATTTAGAAGCTGTCGGGTCACCAGGCACGGTGCTAGATGCTTGGAACAGAACAACATGCCCCAAAAAAAAGGCACAATCCCTGCCCTCAGAGAGCGTGCAGTCTGGTTAGAGAGAGATGTTAATCAAGTAATCGTGAACATTAACCAAGGATGGATCATAGTCGCTCGTGATGGATGCAGATCTCTGAAAGAGGACAAGAGTTCTAAAGCAAAGGACTTACCTAAGAAAGCAATACCATGAGTTTTCTACAAAAGAATTGAACTAATCTGGAGGTCCAGGAACCTTCTGTATTTCTCTTTGGTTTTTTTTGTTTTTTTTTTTTTTTTTTT
>NW_024412444.1:4862744-4905308 GCF_014898765.1 Herpailurus yagouaroundi
TTTTTTTTTTTTTTTTAATTTTTTTTTCAACGTTTATTTATTTTTGGAACAGAGAGAGACAGAGCATGAACGGGGGAGGGGCAGAGAGAGAGGGAGACTCAGAATCGGAAACAGGCTCCAGTCTCCGAGCCATCAGCCCAGAGCCTGACGCGGGGCTCGAACTCACGGACCGCAAGATCGTGACCTGGCTGAAGTCGGACGCTTAACCGACTGCGCCACCCAGGCGCCCCTCTCTTTGTTTTTAATAATAAGTGATTCCCAACACACCACATCCTGATTGGGACACACCTGCTTTTTTTTTTTTTTTTTAATGTTTGTTTACTTTTGGGTGGGGGCAGGGGCAGAGAGAGAGGGGAGGACAGAGGATCTGAAGTGGGCTGCAGGCTCTGAGCTGTCCGTGCAGAGCCCAATGTGGGGCTTGAACTCACGAACCGTGAGATCATGACCTGAGCCAAGATCAAGAATTGGATGTTTAACTGACCGCGCCACCCGGGTGCTTCAAGTTTGCTATTTTCTGAGGTAGAGAGTTTTTCAGCTTTTTTTCTGGGGTATCTTCCATTCTGCCAGCTCTCTCTCCCAAGAGAAGCCTGTAGAAGCTCTCGTGCTTACATTTAGGAAGTGCTGGAAAAACGAAGCATCCCTGTGTGGCTCTTGCTCGTTCTTCTGGTCCTTTCCAAGAGAAAATTCAGGTTGCTACTCAGCTGTTTAATGAAAATGAGTACTTCGAAAAAGCTGCTGTAATAAGTACAGCTTTCTTTTTCTGAAACAAAAGCAATGTTTGCTACCACATCGTGTCAGTTTCACAATATTTTCATGGAAATGTGCAGTGCAAAGCATGTTTAAATCATCGATGCAGCTTTTAATCTTTCTGGGAGGAGGGAGCAGGATCTTTAGCAGTCTTTCATTTTGATTTGTCCATGCTCGCCTGTCCACACTTCTCCTTTTAATTAATGTAATTAAAAAAGGATAAGAGGCCGTGGTAGAATTTGGTGCATTAGGTTAGCGGGATCAAGAATAATGAAAATGTCTGAGATGAGGCAGATTCCTAAAATGGCGTAAAAGAGGAAAGGAAGGCCTTTCTTTTGGTTTTAGGGTGTGCCAGATTATTTTTCATGAGATTCAGAAATGCGTCCATGGCCTGAGAAACATTTATGCTTGGGAATCTTAAATGGGCAATAAATAAGGGGTGCTGGGGTGGGTCGTTCCTTAAGTCTGTCACAAGCGATTGTATACTTTATGTTGGCACCTCTCATTCTTGTCCCCTTGTCTGAAAACCAAGTGGGGAGTAACATTAATATTAACTGGATGCTAGATACTCCTCAGAGTCCTTTATATGCTTTAACTCATCTCATTTACCCAAACCCTTGGTAGATAGATGTCTCCATTTTGCAGATGGAACACCTGAGGCTTAGAAAAGATGAGTGGCTGTTGTTACCGCGTCATGCAGGGACGAGGTTATAGAGGCACATTGGAATTTAGGTCTTTCTGTTGCAAGAGGCAGATTTTTTATTGTAAGTCCTAATTGGAAAAGTGGTTAGGAACTATCGAGGAGAATCTCTTTGGAGCATTTCTTTCTTAGGGAGGCAGCTCCACCTTTGTGGGTGCCTTGTGGATCTTTACCTGCCCTTGGTGGGCACTGTGTGTATCTTTACGTGCATTATAGATGCCTCCCAAGTTTATTATCTGTGTGGTTTTGTGGGCTGGCTGCTATTGCTTGAGAGTTCATACAAATCCTGACTGTGGTTTTTGTTGTTTCTTTTTGGAGCAAAACTGATGCAACTTTGATCTCTAGTATTCATTTAGAACTATCATCTTTTTTTTGGTATTAAATATCCCTTTATTTTAAGACATTATGGCTTTAGTATAGCGTGCTAATGGATTTACATTAAATCCATGGTGAAAATAAAAATGGACAGCTGTGGTACATGGTAACAGGGTTCCCCGTGATCTCTTCTTGCCTCTTCTTCCCGGGGCCTGTACTTCGCAGCCCCTCTGCAGTCGGTTGAGGTCATGTGACAAGTTCATCAATAGAAGTGGCATCATTTGCCTCTAGGCTAAAGCACCTACACGCACCCCCGGCTCTCTCTTCTCCTGTCGCTGTAACCTGGATATTAAAGGTGTTGAAGGGGCACCTGGGTGGCTCGGTCGGTTGGGCGTCCGACTTCGGCTCAGGTCATGATCTCACAGTCCGTGAGTTCGAGCCCCGCGTCGGGCTCTGTGCTGACCGCTCGGAGCCTGGAGCCTGTTTCGGATTCTGTGTCTCCCTCTCTCTCTCTGCCCCTCCCCTGCTCATGCTCTGTCTCTCTCTGTCTCAAAAAAATAAATAAACGTTAAAAAAAAATAAAATGAAAATAAAGGTGTTGAAGCCACAGAAACGCAAGGAGGAAGCAGACTAGATCCCTGAGTCACTGCTTGGAATGGAGGTACCTGGAGATCGCCTGCACCTCCAGCTGACTTTGCATGAATGAGGACTCAACCTTTAATGTGACACCACTGAGATTACAACTGTGTGTGTACTGCATCCCAGTCCAGCCCCTGCTAATAAAAGACTTGTCAGCCTCCCCTCCCCCTCTCTAGAAAATTTACTAGATTTTGAAATGTGGGGATTTTTTGAAACTATATAAAATCTATACATATGTATATATATTTATCCCTCCCCATATATATATATATATATATATATATATATATGGTTTTCAAGAATGTGCTTTATATATTATATATATAATATATAATATAATATATTATATAAATATAATATAATATATAATATATAATAAATATAAATATATATAATATAAAGTGTGTGTGTAGGCTATATTAGATATTATCCACGTAATTATAAAATGAATTATGTATAGTTTATATTTTATAATTATGTGGATATATCTAATATATTCTACACACATACTTTTTTTTTAATAAAATAAACTAAACTGAACACATGACCTTTGTTAGATGCGTGGTTTGAAACACGGGTGATCTCCCTTACGGTAATGAGGATTTCACAGTAGCAGGGCCAGGAGGTGCTTAATCTAAACCAGAGGGGACTGGTGCTCTTTCTTTTTTGAAAGTGCTTCCGAGACCAAGAAGCTTCCATTGCTCTGGGTGACCCATGCCAGTTCTTACCATGTCAGTGGTCAAACGTCTTCCTTGAGTCCAGATGAAATTTATTTTTCGTTCATTTAAAGTTCCCGTTCTAGGGGGCGCCTGGGTGGCTCAGTCTGTTAAGCCTCTGACTTCGGCTCAGGTCATGGTCTCATGGTTCCTGGGTTCCAGCCTCGCATCAGGCTCTGTGCTGACAGCTCGGAGCCTGGAGCCTGCTTCGAATTCTGTGTCTCCCTCTCTGTCTGCCCTGCCCCGCTTGTGTTCAGTCTCTCTCTCCTTTCTCTCAAAAATGCACATTAAAAAAAATTTTTTTAAGTCCCCATTCCATCTTATTTTACCCCTCTAGCAGTGGAGACAGACGGTTGTCACCATGACTATCATCCACAGAGCCTTTCATCTAGGGGGCCATCGTCCTCACTGCCTCACAGTCCTCATGTACCCTTCTCTTCTAGAAGCCGCCCAGCAGTGATTCGCTCACCCTTCCCTGCAATCCTCTAGCAAGATGTTGACAGTTGCTGGCCGGAATGCAAAGCCCATCCGATTTCCCTTAATGTGGGGAGCGCCCTCTTGGTCAGCCCTCGCCAGCATACCTTTGGTGCTTTTCCCCTGTCTTGTGTCCTTGCAGACAAATCTTGAATTCTGCGTTGATGCGAACACTGGTCTCTCATGTTTGTGTTCCACCTGCCTGCAATACCCTTTCCAGCAGCTCAAATTTGACCTTGGCAATTAGAGTAGACTTTTCCTTTATGGCTTCTGGATTTTGTGTCACGCTGTGTAAGGCCTCCCCCCCCAACCCGCCCCCAATATAAAAATGTTTTCCTGTTCCAAAAGAAAAAAAAAAAGATTTTTTTTGACCTTCAACCTAACTCAAATCCTACTTTCCCTGACTTCTGATCATGTCAGCCGCAATTAATCTAGTCTTCTGTGCCTCTCTTCCTATATGCAGTATGCAGTTTTAGCCACTTTATGTAAATAGCTTAGTTTCTATCCAAACAGAAAGTTCTGAAGGTCAGCACTTGTGTCCTTGTCTCCACAAGAGTGTCCTAAATTTCACAGATCCCGATAGATACTATACTGAGTGTCTCATACGTATCACCTGTTTTCCCTGCCACCCCCTACCAAGAGGTTTGCTGTTGTGAATGTGAAATTCCACTCTGTTTTTGTAAAAACCACTGTGAGTTTTGTCCCAGTTTGCCAGGTCTCTGACATTTCCGAGAAGTTGTGGTCTCACTTTGTCTAGTACCTAACAGTGTATTTTCTTTTATTTTTCATTTTTTTAGTTTATTTATTTTGGGAGAGAGGGGCAGAGCAAGAGCAAGGACAAGCCCAGGGAGGGTCAGAGAGAGAGAGAGAGAGAACCCCAAAGAGGCTCTGAGCTGTCACAACGCAGAGCCTGATGTGGAGGCTTGAGCTCAGCAACTGTGAGATCATGACCTGAGCCAAAACCAAGAGTCTGATGCCTAACTGACTACGCGACCCAGGCACCCTACTAATAGTATATTTTCTAAAAATTCTGAGTAGCGGGGTGCTTGGGTGGCTCAGTCAGTTAAGCGGCCGACTTCGGCTCAGGTCGTGATCTCACGGTCTGTGAGTTTGAGCCCCGCGTCGGGCTCTGTGCTGACAGCTCGGAGCCTGGAGCCTGCTTCAGATTCTGTGTCTCCCTTTCTCTGCCCCTCCCCTGCTCATGCTCTGTCTCTCTCTGTCTTTAAAAAATAAATAAATGTTAAGAGAAAATTTAAAAAAATAAAAATAAAAATTCTGAGTAGAATGGTGTCCAGGATGAATATCATGGTCATGAAGAATTACTGATCTGTAGGCTTTATCATTTCAGCAATCTGTACAGGATGATGCATAGCTGTCCAGATTCCCCATCACTAAGCTGTGCTCACAGAGTACATGCTGTCTCAAGGACTTCAGCATGCTTTTGCACCGTCCCCCTCCTGACTGCCTTTAGACCTTTGGGAACCCAGCACGTGCCCTCCTCTGACGTGCATCACCCTTGCTCTAATTGCTTGCTTAATTGTCTTCCCCTCTCATTCCTAAGCTTTTTTTTAAGGCAGGGTTCACGTCTGTCTTGGTCACCGTGATGTCCCTGAGGCCTCACACAGTGACTAATAGTAGGAGCTCATTTAATGAGTGAATGGGTACCTGAATGATGGATGAAGTGTCTTTGCTTGCCAGAAATATAGCTGTCTTGCCGTGTTGTGCAGCTTCAGAGGAGGAGGCCCCTAGTGCCTCTTGGTCATTTTTGTTGCTGTCTTCCTAGTTTCATAGCGCTTGCAAATATTTGTGGTGTTTCACGTGGGAAGAGCATGTCAGCAGCTCACCCACGTTGGGTGGAACTTTGAGTTCTACCCTAGGAGTAGGGAGGATGTTGCAGTCTCCATCAACCCGGTTGCTGCCATATTTTGAACCTTGCCTAGTCAGGTAACTAATTAATGCCGAAGTTAACAGCAAAAACAACATTACGTCCCCTACCAAGAGCTCACGGTTACAGAATGTTGGCTGTGTGCTAGGCTCAGTGCTAAATGCTTCCTACTGAGGATTATTTGATTCTCTAAACAGCTCTGCAAAGGTAGGCACTATTACTCTCCCTCCTCTGTACCTGAAAACGTATGGCCCCTCATCCTGCAGTCAGCTAATATCAGAGCCGGGGCCCGTCCCCAGGCCATAGCTTCCCTCCCCCATGTTATTTTGTGCACTCTTGTAAAGTTGGTAGTCACGTGCCAGCCTGCCTCTTCATTGCTTTCCTGCCAGTCACTTGTGAACTGCTTCTCAGCATTCTCATATGATAGTAAGTACATCAAAGAGTAGTGGGCTCGCCTTCAGATGAAGAAACTGGGACACGGGCATAGAAAGTTGAAGTGACTTCTCCATGGCCACACCAGGGTAGGATGCCTCATTGCCATTGGTGGCCCCCAGTTGTTGTATTTGCTGATCCTGAAGTATCCTGAAGGATACTGAGGTCTAGGGGAACCATCCGCTTCCCCACATGCCCTGAGCTCTGCACGATGGAGACCGAACGCAGAGTGTTGCTCATTGGTTTGTACTCTGTTTCTCTTAGTGAAAAGTTACGCCAGTCCCGTGATTTTCACCCTGAAAGGTCTTCTCTGAACCGGAGAGAGGCATTCTGAAAGAAGTTATTAAGCATTATTAATACAATTACATATAACAAAAGACATAATTTAAACTTCCCCACATCTGACAAAGAAATTCATTTGAAGCTTCAGGAACTCCAGCTGGAAGGGCAGAGCTCATCAGAGTGGGTTCTTCAGTCCAGGGAGTATGGGCAAGGAACCGTGCTGGCTGCTTTGTCCTTGGGGACGCTTCTGTGCATGATGGACTACACCTGTCTCCTAGCTTCCCCAGTCCCCCCATCCTCCTCACGCACCACCGAAGGAACCCGCAGCTCTCCCTTGATCTCAGGCACAGGGTCGGCATATTGGCTTGCACTTGGGTCTCCCCTGGCCCAGCATACTGCCTAGGCAGCATTGAAAGAACAATTGATTTTAAACAGTAAAAGATGACCATGGAAATACTCCAAGGATAGAAACGATGACCATCCTAGTGGAAAGAAGGCCTTGGTGATTTTTTTTTTTTTTACTTCATCCAAAATGTCGGAAAGAACTGTTACTTAGTGAGTGTGATATCGTGTCAATCCTCACTATGGTTGCGTTCAATATTTTTACTTTATTGCCTCAGACTCTGAGCTAGGAGAGAGCAAATACTGTGTCTGTGCTTAGTCCTCAGAACAGTGCATGGCACAGAGCAGGTGTTCAGAACATACTAAATGAAGGGTTGGTACACATGAAGAAACTGAACACCCCCAAGAGTTAAGCTACTAGTCCAGGGTCCCATCACTTGCATAAATTAAAGCTGGGATTCGGACCCAGGACTGCCCAGCCCTGTTGAGTTCTTTCTTCATGATTGCTTGGATGGGCCCCTGTTGGTGCAGCAGATGGGGAGTTAGAGATCCAATTAGAGACCCAAAGGTCTGGTCGGAGATCCAGAAAATGTGAGTTCTAGCCTGTCCTTGCTGAAGTCCCATTGTGACTATGGGAAAAAAAACCCTTCTCTACTCGAAGCCTCAGTTTCAGAATCTGTAAAATGGAAGAATGGAAGCAGTGCTCTCTAAGGGTCTCAGGGTCCTCAAATGCCCCTTGGCTGATTTATGCTTTCTCATCTCTTCTACTCAGGAGGAGCTAGGGTCAGGGGTTAAGGGAGGGAATGACTCATTCATCACCCAGGCACCTGAGGAAGGTAGTCTTGTGTTTTATTTCAGACGTGCACAAAAATTCAAGGAGGACCCAGTCTCCAGCCAGCAAACACCCGGAAATGAAAGTTAAAAAGAGAAAAGTAGAGGCATTTGAAGACTCGACACAGTTTTGGGGGAGGAAAAGACGAGCTAGGATTCCACTCCTGGGTTGGTGCATAATATAATCTGAAACAGGCGCTCAGGTTGATAACTGCCCAGATTTGATCCCCAGCACATAAGAGCACAGCCTTTAAAAAAGAAAAAAAAAAAAAAAAAAGGCATGTATCTTTAAAGCCTCTCTTCTTACCGGTGTTATTTTTGTATTCCTTCAGAGGTTACAGAGCTAGGGCCTTTGCATCCCGAGAAGGCTTTCTTCCCTTCTCCCTGGCTTGGGGATTATTGATTTGGAAGGCGAGGCTAATTTACATGTAAATAAATCTCGGTGCTGGGCAGCGGGACGGGACGTCCAGATGCCGTGACTGACTTGCTGACGTCACGGCTTCATTAGCATGCGGAGGATGTGGGCACTGCAACAGCGACTTCTCCGGCACCACCAGCCTCTCCAGCGACAGTTATTATTATTAGTATTTTTTTTTTTTTTTGGTCGAGCTGCACATTTCCTGGTTCAGTGTCTTGGGCTCTGCGACCAGCTGACTGGTCGCCCTGAGTCTGGCTCGGGATCAGTTGGTGACGCTAAAGCTGGGGTCTGTGACTTCCTGCAGATTGAGAAGCTGGGTTCTCTGGAAGGCAGTCGGATCCAGAGGAAGGGTAGAAGTCACACTTTTTCCCCCCCTCCCCTGGTGGGTGCCCAGCAGGGTCTCCATCCAGCAGTGCTGTTTTCCATGAGCAGCTCGAGCTGGAGCCTGCTTCTGCTGTCGGGAAGGGTCTAGATTTTGAGGAGGGTTTCCAGAAGAAGATGCTTTGGCTGCCTGCGGTCCTGCTTGCGTTCTTAGAAGCCAGCCCCGGGGAGAAAGTGAACTGTGGCAATTGACAAGCTCAGAGGGTCTGGTTGAAGCTTCTCCCAAGACTGAGCATTTTATCCTCCCTGGAGATAGGTAAGAAATTTGTTCTGATTCACATATTGGACAACTGTGTATTTTCTAGGGAGGATGAGAAGGCTGGATGTAAATGGTTTGCATTAGGAGAGGTTATCACAGCTCCATTATCTTGGTCAAGTGACATTTTTAGTGGTCCTCTGGCACCTTTTACCTTTTCTATGCTGATTAGAAAGCTCAATTGCAAAGTGACATGTCACAGCTGTAGGGAGTCTTGAAGAAACGCTTCAGTCTTCGTGCTTTAGAAGCAGCCGTTCTGTAAAGGAAGTGCAGTTATCTTCGCAAAATAATAATAAAAGGGGAGAGGGTTTAAAAACCAAACACCTGGTAGTGTTCATCCCCAGTAGTCATTTCTGCTCAGGGTGTCAGAAACCATTAGAGCGTCTGGGGAATGAGGAGTTAGCTGAGACTTCCAGGTGAAGAAATGGTGCTTGGTTAATTCGGGTTTAATTTTAGCCAGTGCTTTCATATTAGAGATGGTGACAGAGCTCCCAAATACGACTGCACAGCCGGGCTGAAACACATGACTCACTGTGTTCTCTACGTTGGGTTTTTAGAGGAGTGCTCATACTTAGTGCTCCCCACTCTTGGTTTCCCAAAAACCAATCATAGCATTACTAATCTGCCATGGAGGTCTTGCGATGAAATCCAGATCTTTAATCCCATTACTCATTGTTGTGTGGTCCTAGAATATGCTGGGGTCTGACGGGACTTTTATGAACCATAAATAATCTGGGCTGGGCCAAATCACACCAGGGTAAGTGATCTGTACCAGATGCGATGCCATCCGCCGGTCCAAGCGTGGCTCTTGTATAATTTAGGCACATATATTATTTCCCCGGCAAGAGACTTCTGCTTCCAGGCGGTGCATCCATGACCACAGTCAGGGGAGGGCCCCAGTGTGCCGTGAAAATGTCGGCATGGACTGCCGTGGACCAAAGCCTCAGCTTGCAAGGCTGCAATTTGCTTTGCTTGAACATCCCTTCCCAGAGAGTGCTGTAAACCATCTCAGTGAGACTTAAACTAAATGAAGCAGCCTGGCCTCCTTGCTGGAGGCCGAATTGGCAACTCTGATCCTGCTCCCCAGAAGGTTTATTGGCTGCTGATGGCTTTCACAGATGGGTCAGGATGAGTGTCCTCATGGGCTCCAGAGTAAGTCACAACTTTGACAGAATTGCCACGTTTTGGAAATTTGGATTTAATGGCTCCTCGTGTGCTTGTAAAGGTTTTGCCTTTCCATCAAATGCTCCTTCCCCTCAGAAATTCTTTTTTTTTTTTTTAATTAAAACATGTAGGCTCCCTTGGGCATTTTGGCCTATAAATAGTCATGGGGCCACCAAAATTAATAAAATAGCATTGTTTGGAATGGCAGGTTTGTGAAGGTTCACCATACAGTGGAGGGGAATAAATAGAAATGGAGGAAGGAAGATACATTGATGGAAGCCTAAAGAATGAGAAAGGAGCTTAGGGGTTAGGCAGGACGGCATAATGTTGACCGAGGACTCAGACTCTGGATTCAGACAGCACCCAAGATACTTAGCGCTCTCTCTCTGAGGAGTGATTCCTGGCTGTATAGCGGGGAGAGCGCTAGAACCTATAGGTAGTGTGGCAGGTATGCGGATTTACTGAGATGACAGAAAAAGCACCCAGCACGGTGCTCGCCACGTGGCAAATGTTCAGCAAATGTTAGCCATTACTGCCTCCACTGTTGCCTTTTTATCCTTATTATTATAAGCATCGTTGCTAAAAACAAAACGGTCCACTGGAAAGGCAATATGTTTCCATCCATTTGTCTGCAAAGGGGTGTTGCTAGCAGAAAAGGTGTCCTCTCGAGTTCCTGTAATGTCCACCTCCGTTCCCACTCAAGGAAACTTTGCACCCTACTGAGGGGATTGACAGAATAAGGGGTGCCATCCAGGGCTGCCGGATTTTGCGGAACTCAAAGTGGCCGGATGGTACAATGAAAATCATTTAGCACTAGCTGGTGCTCAGGCATGCTTAAAGAAGGTCTCCTGTTTGGGCAGCTGACAAGTCACATGCAGAAAGCTGTGGGATCCAAATTGGAATTGACGTATTTCTGGATTTCTGTGCGCGTTTCTCTTCAGTTCCAACTTTGCCTGTGAGAGGCGGTCCTCTTCTTTCTTCTTTTCAGTGCAGACACTTCGCATTTTTTTTCTCCATCTTGAGAGGCCTTTGGTTATGGGCTTCAGCTGCTGGTTGGGTCCTCAGAAGTTCCAGGGCTGAATATATATCACCATATGGGTGTCTCCAGTGTGGAGGTGTGCCGTGAGGGGAAAGGAATAGGCCATGCTGCCCATGTCTGGTCTCCGCTGACACAATAGGTCTCTTCCAGACTTGTGAGTGTAGTCGCACAGTTTGACAGCTGTTTCTAGCCTCTCTTCTGAACATCTTTTAAATTTATGTTAAATGGAGCTCCAGTGTGGGGGTTTGAAAGGCAAATGGAGAATGATTAAAGGAGCCAGAGGAATCTCAGGAGACTCAGAATTGGAAGCTGGTCACTCTTGGTTTCTTTTGTTTTTTTTTTAGTCAAGTTGCGTTTGCAGAGAGAATTCTATCTATATCTTGATAACAGCCCATTTCCCTTACATCTCCTGATGGTGTGTGTGGTGTTGAGAGCATTGCCTGACCACTCTGAACTTTGGTTTCCTCGTGTAAAAATAGGAAATCAATTCTCCTGAGCTCACTGGCTGTGAAATGGTGGCTGTGGTGTCCTTGCCCAATTCTTGGTACCTACTAGGTGTTGGGACTTTATTTCTTGCTGGTACCAATAACGTTCATATTTCCCACTAAATCCAAACCTGTGAGCAGCAAGAGGTAGTAGCTTACGTGCTCATTTGATGGAGGAAACTGAAGGCCGCAGAGGGAAAACACCTTACCTTAAATGACACAGCGGTGACAAATGTTGGTGCCTAGTATAATGCTGCTTCTACACACATCAGTTCCGAAGGGTCTGAGTTGGTGTGGAGCTTTTCAGCACCCCACTGCACTGCCAGGTGCGGATTAGCAGAAATGGCTGTCTTCAGAAGCCTGAAGACATGGTCTTCTCTCCCCTCGGTTGTTTTCGAACACACGCCAGTGACCATGTTCTGTCCCTCAGACAGAATTGTGGCTTTCGTTTGGCCGAGGACTCTTCTTTTGTGTCTGAAGGCCCTTCAAAAATCATTCCCTCTTCCCTCTCTCCTTGACGGTTTTACTTAAAAATCAGCCAGGTCTTGGGGCGCCTGGGTGGCGCAGTCGGTTAAGCGTCCGACTTCAGCCAGGTCACGATCTCGCGGTCCGTGAGTTCGAGCCCCGCGTCGGGCTCTGGGCTGATGGCTCAGAGCCTGGAGCCTGCTTCCGATTCTGTGACTCCCTCTCTCTCTGCCCCTCCCCCCTTCATGCTCTGTCTCTCTCTGTCCCAAAAATAAATAAACGTTGAAAAAAAAAAATTAAAAAAAAAAAAAAATCAGCCAGGTCCTGGTGACTGTGAACTGTCACAAACTAAGAAGCTTTGGGGCTAGGCCCTGGGAAAGTGTTTGCCTCATTCATGTTCATGACTGGTACTTGCCTCTTTTCTCTTGTCCCAACCTGTAAAGATTTTTAATGAAATGTTCATGTTTTTATAATTTGTGTGTGTGTGTGTGTGTGTGTGTGTGTGTGTGTGTGTGTGTGTGTGTGTGTGTTTGAATGATGCAGGAGAGAAAATGTTGGATAAGATCACACTGAGTTTCCAACAAGGTAAGCCCTCCAAAATCTCACTGCAGACTTGGTCAGTTGAGTTTGGAGACTTGGTTTTCTTTTTTCTTGGGCCTGTTGTTTGAGCAGCTCTTTGTTCGGAGTCTGAAGCCTGGGGCTTGCTCATTTTGTTATTTCCCTGGGGACAAGGCAGAGGGAGAAAGAAGCAAGGGGGTGGGGGGGGCTAGATGGAAGGGTTAGGAGGAGGGGAGGAGGGAAGCAGCCAGAATGCAGAAGCAGCTGAGAGAATATCAGAGCGGTCTCCAATCCACCATAAAAGTGTAAAGCTGAAGGTTCCCCGTGGGTGAAGTTGCAACTCAAAGGCAGGAGCCTCTGTTCTCCTTCAGCTAGAAATTCCTCTCCCCATCTGTCCTATAGAATTCATAGTGCAGCCATTTTAAATCCTCAAGCCCTACTGGTGGCTAAACAGAGCATGTGTTTCCCACCAAAGCACCACGGACCATTTTGAAAAATGCATTATTTAAAAAGAGCACGTTTTCAGGTACAACATGAACCTGCCTTTCCATGGTGGGTCTAGATGGTAAACTTCCAGCACATGTGTGGCTGTAAAGTCTGTCAAAATCAAGTTGGTTGAGACTTGATTGATTGAGACTTTTATGAGGAGATATGACCCTGGAGGGGGCACAGAATCCGGAAACATCACTAGTTGGCAGTGGGGGCCTCAAGGAAGTCAGGGCTGGCCTCGTGTGGGAAAGTGTTACCAGAGTCGTGCTCACTCAGAACAGCAGAGTGAACCCGTAGGAGGAAAGAAAAGTAGCGATTTCTGGTATCCCCCTTCTTGCTGGTCCTAGATTTGAGCTCCTGTATGTAAAGCATCCCGAGGCACCGGAGGGATCACAGGCATCATTTACTCCTTGGAATATGGCACAGGGTTGGAGCCCAGCTTGGTACCTTTGACAGTATGGCACTCTCCGTGCCTCATGATGGAGGTCTGACTTGAGTAGCCTCCATATCGCTCACTCCAGGAGCGTCCCTGGCCCCAGAGTGCCCACCCCTTCTGGGCTTCGTAAAATCAAACCGTACAAATGTGATCCGGCCCCATCCAGGGTTAAAAGTAACTAGGACAGGAATTCTTAGCATTTCATTTCAACTGGGCAGGATGCCATTTTTCCAACTCTTTTCTTGGCATCCATTCACCACTTGCGAGTCCTCAGAGATGCTTGTTCAGGAAAGTTCCAGAACTCAGCTGAGAAACAACCATACTTTCTGTGGTCACAGGGTCAGATAGGTTTTCAGAGTAGCCGTTAGTGTACGTGTAAGAATGTTTTGGGTGTCTGTGTATCTGTCTCTAGTCTGTGTGTTAGCGTTTATGTGAATATGTAGAAAAAGCAATAACTGTCATAGATAGAGCACCTACTGTGGACTAGCTGACATATTAGATGCTTTACATACCTTGCCTTATTAATTCTTGCAGCAATTATGCAGCTAGATATTATTAGCTCTCTTTCCTAGAAAAGAAACCAAGACTCCTAGAAGTTAAGTAACTTGCCCAAGGTTACACAGACAGTAAAGAGTAAAATTGGGGTTCAAACCCAGGATAATCATCGTCCAAAGCCTAAGTAACGTCCATTATTTTGGGACCTGCTTACACTTCCTGCCATAATATACGCTGCACGTGTTTTTTCTTTGTCTTCTAGATCACTTCTGTGGATCCCTCATTTGAGGAACGTTTCATTATTTAGCTCTCAAATTAAAATCCTTTCAGTTAATCTTGTGATAAGATGAGAAGCAACCATGAAGAGACTAAAACAGAACACCGTTTTGAGTGTGGCTTTTAGAATAGAAGGGAGGTTGGTTGGAAAGTCAGTTAAGACACACTGAGATGAGGAGTAAAAGCTAAAGGCCAGTGGAAGCAGCCCTTTGTTGGACCAGAGGCAGGGTGGGAAATTCTGCTGTACTGAAATTGTAGGCAAACATGGGCAAACCCAGTTGGAGTGTAGACAGGGGCCAACCTTGTTAGCTTTTGATCCCCAGTTGTAGGCACATCAGGTTCTAACTAGAATATATGTGTTTCCCTTTCTGAGCTTCTGTTCTTTCATCCCTGAAAGGGAGGTCCTGAATCAAATAATCTATAAGTTCTCTTCCAGCACTGACCTTGATGAGTGTGAACTTTCCGAACGAAACTCCACCTCGTCGGTGGAGGCATGTGATTTGCACCGTCGGTTGCTCTGGCACAGAGAACTTGAAGGTCAGGTTTTATATCAGGACCTGACCCTCTGGGCTGTGGATATGGCTGCAAGGTGAGAAGCGGCAGCCCTCCAGAGAGTGACCTGGAGCTTCCTGGAGGCACATCTGACCTTTGGAGGCCTCACGCTAGTGAAGCGGGTCTGCATGATCCTGCCCTGTGTTGGGGCTGCTCATTCACTCCTAGAAGTCCTCCAGGACTGTCACCTATGCAAGCATCCTGCAGAGTGCCAGACAGTGAGGTTGTTCCGGCTGAATGTGTATGCATCTTGGGGAGTTGCTAAAATTCAGACTCAGCATTGTTTTCCCTTAAGGATTTTCTTTTCATTTTAAATTTATTTATTTAATAAATTACCTACTTAATTACTTAATTAAACCTGCATGCGAGCAGGTAGAATCCCCAGCAGGCTCTGTGTTGTCAGCGCAGAGCCCGACGCGGGGCTCGATCTCACAAACTGTGAGATCATGACCTGAGCTGAAATCGAGAGTCAGATGTTTAACCGGCTGAGCCACCCAGGCGCTCCCAGAGTCAGGATTTTTAAATTGTTTATTTTTTAATGTTCTTTTATTTTTGAGAGACAGAGACAACATGACCAGGGGTGGGGCAGAGAGAGAGAGAGAGAGGGAGACACAGAATCCAAAGCAGGCTCCAGGCTCTGAGCTGTCAGCACAGAGCCCAATGCGAGGCTCGAACTCACGAGCCGCGAGATCATGACCTGAGCTGAAGTCAGACGCTCAACCTACTGGCACCCCCCAGAGTCAGGATTTTTAACACGGTTCCTGGTGATGCCAATGCTGCGCCTTCTTAGCCATTTTTATAACAGAGTGTTCCACAGGAAAGAAAATTGACCCCAATTCAGAAATCCTGGGTTCTTTCTAAATTTGTTTTTAATGTTTGTTTTTGAGAGAGAGAAAGAGAGCATGAGTGGGGGAGGGGCACAGAGAGAGGGAGGCGCAAGAATCTGAAGCAGGCTCCAGGCGTTGAGCTGTCAGCACAGAGCCCGACGCGGGGCTCGAACCCATGAGCCATGAGATCATGACCTGAGCCGAAGTCAGACACTTGAGCAACCGAGCCACCCAGGCACCCCCAGAAATCCCAGGTTCTAATCCTAATTATATCATTCCATATTCGAGTACACCTCAAAGAAATCACTTAGCTCCTACAGAGATTCTCCTACAGAGTCATAAAAACAATTAATGACATTTCATGACTACTTATTGTGTGCCAAGCCTTGTGCTCACAATTGTATGTGCTGTATCTTATTGAATACTCATGATAATACTCTGTTATCATCTGTATTCTACAGAAGCTAAGCACAGAGAGGTCACACAACTTGTCCAAGGTCCACGGCTAGTAGATGGTCAAGCTGGGATTTGCATGTACACCATCTGACTCTGGAACTTTGGCAACTTGTAGGGATGATAGATGTGAAAGATATTGGAACTTACTTGTGTGTGTGCGTGTGTGTGTGTGTGTGTGTTCACAAACATACCATAGAAACAAATACACTTAATTATTAAATATATTAAATGTGTTTATTAAATTTATTAGATGTATTTATTTCTCTGGTATGCCCATTTAAATAGTCAGGGCCCCTGAAATTATAAGAAGTCAGTGAGGCGTTTTCCAGGTGAGGTTGTATTTGTCTTAAGTAAAAAAATGTTCCAGTTTATATGAATTAAAGTCAAATGCTTTGTGAAGTTTTGAAAAGCATATGTGTTTGCACTGTTGTCTTGGGTAGTTCAACTAGCCCCCTCTTACTACCTAAGAGGGATATTCAGAGAAAGCAAGGTTCTGGTTTCCTGAAGTTTTGGTTTTTTGGAATTAAATCCAAGTTGGTGTTCAGTCTTATTTTTGGACAATATACCCCATCGCCTTTCTGCCTTAATAGGAAGAGCAGGGTTACCCATTTGAGGGTTCCTTGTGATTTAAGGCACGGCAGGCGTGCAAACTATGATCCTGAACATGAATTCCAGGGAATTTGTTCTTCCAGTGGAAGTCATAAGAGATTGATTGTGAGCTTTCTCTGGCTATGATATCTGTCACCTCACTGGACACCAGGCTTTGATCTGGCAGGATAAGCAGACGTCTGCTTTCTTCCCTCACTCCTCCTTGTTATTCCCCCCAGAAGCTTCTATTTGATCGATAGAGGAAATCTTCTTCAGTGGGGAAAGTTATTTGGATGTGTTTTCATGTTTGAACTCCATTCTCAGAAGCATCCCGACCGTAGAATTCGTGTGGCAAATCCCTGGTACCTGTATCGCCAGGCCCGGCTCCCTGTGCATTGCAGACCCCACTGATGAAATACTACGCTCTCCTTGTCACCCCCCAGCAAAACCTCAGAGTCTTTCTCAACACAGCACACCAGGCAGCCTGGGCCCATCCCTTGGAGTTGGCCCAAGAGATTTAACCTACCCTCAACGTCTACCCTATTGGAAGTTTGTATTAGTTGAATTGTCCGTGAATTGAAGCTTTAACAGGGTTTTTTTTCTTGTTTCCCTGGGATACATGCATCCTGTTGTTCTGATTAATTTGGTGAGGCTTCTTCAGGTTCCTGTCACTTCCCATCGCCCGTGGTGTGCGGTCTTTATCCAGCTTTCCTGCTGTGATGCTCCCGGGGGAAGACCCACTTAACAATGAACTGTTTTCCATAGACGTCCACTGGACAGTTGAGCCACTGGTTAGGTGGTCAGTGCATCTGGAATGGCTGCTTTTGGCTCAGCCACTGCCCGGCCCTGCGTTCCAGCCCTTCCCTGATAGCTTATCCGTCACGGTTCGGGAGTTCAATTACGGTTGAAGTCTACGACTTGCATTTGAGTTTATCGTCTCAGAAGTCGCCTGGAAAGCCTGTCTGGCCTCGATGCTTGCCACCAACTGGAACAGTGAGCCCCCACCTGCCCCTCATGCTTCCTGTGGAGCTTGGGCCCCTCTGAAACACCTGCCTCATTAGGAAGTGGTGTGAAAATGCAAAGCATTCACATATTCCTCTCCTGGTGAAGGAGCTCAGGTTCCCGCTCGAATGGCTTCTGAAAGGAGAATAGGTGGAAAGCAGCCTACGTGCTGGGCTTGACTGATCAGACTAGCTTCAACCTGCCTTCCCTGCACTTTGTTGTCTCATTTCAGGGGCCTGACCTGCTGCCTAAACACCACCACAGTCTGCCCTTGCAGGCTTAAACGTTGTTTTAAATTCTGCACCATTGACTTGCTAAGGTTCAGCTTCCTGAGTGGTAACTATGATATCATTTGCTCTTTTTTTTTTTTTTTTTTTTAAAGAGAGTGAGAGGTAGAACATCTGCAAGATACAAGGCACTGTCTCTGGCCCTATGGGGAATATCAGAGAAGTTCTTTTACGCTTGACCAGGTGTTTTTAACTTGCAATCCATGAGCACCAAAGGACCAGGAAAGATTAATGAACTTTTTGAAATTAAATGCAGAAATTTCTGTGAACACGTCTATGTTTTTTTTTTAAGGGACAGGATCTCTCCACTTTCATCAGATTCCTAATGACAAAGTAACCCCAAAGATTAACTGGATGGTAGGTGGTAGATGGTTGTAACCTCATCCAGGAAGATCTCTAAAGGTTACCATGGGACTGAAAAAAACTATATCCTCCCACTCTGTGTGAAAGCACGACGCTTCTCCGCGTGACTGCCCAGGAGCTAATGTTAAACTCTGTGCAACCAGGAGAATTACCTGGTTCTCTTTCCTTCTGCAGATGGGTGAATTGAGGTCTGCTGTCGTAGGTCCCAAGGCCAAGGCGGTATTTGTTTCTTAGGTGTCTCAGAGACCTTTTTGTGTTCGTTTGACAGTCGAACAATTTTTTGAATATTTGCTTTGGGGTCAGTCAGAGGTTTTCAGTCTTTCAGTATATCCAAGGTGTCCTTCCAAACACTAGACATTCTGCAATGCACTTCACAGAATTACATTACACTCTAGCTATGGTACGGTTCTCATTCATTCTTGACAATAAATGTACTCTTCTCCACCTTTGCCTTCCTCTTTGAATACTTTCATTTAATCCAGGAAAAAGGCAGTGTGTCTTTGGTATGGTTTTGATGATCTCCTACCGATCGTGAGTGTAGTAGACTCACAGTCTACATTTATGGCATCCTTGTAACAATATACATTTTCAGTTATTGCAAAAAAAATAAGTGTAAAGAAAAGAAAACTTTACACAGCAATCACATCTGGTTTGCATGCCCGTGAAGGGTTCAGAGCCTTCTGGTTGAGAGCTGCCAAGCTAGATTCTGGGCTGGGCATTAGGGATTCAAAATTTTAAAGAACTATACCTATCGACTGCTTATGTTCTTGACACAAGATAAGCTCCTTGACTTTGCGGAAGTTACATTAGAGTAGGAAAAGTATCATGAACACATGGACATGTAAGACAGTTTCTGATAGTGACAAATGTTAAAAAAAAAAAAATTGAAGGATAATAGAGCAGTCAGTGAATGAGAAGGGTAAGAGGGCTTTTTTCTGTAGGGTCCTTGTCAGAGGTGACTTTGAGTGACGTGACTGGTAAAGAGTAGGCCAGCTCATAAAGAGCTGAGGGAACAATGTTCCAGGCAGAGGAATAGCCACTGCAAAGATCCTAAGAGGAAGATGGTCTTGGCAAGTTCAGAAGACACATTAAAGGTCAGCGTGGGGGCGCCTGGGTGGCTCAGTCAGTTGAGCGGCCGACTTCGTCTCAGGTCATGATCTCACGGTCCGTGAGTTCAAGCCCCGCGTCGGGCTCTGTGCTGACAGCTCGGAGCCTGGAGCCTGTTTCGGATTCTGTGTCTCCCTCTCTCTGACCCTCCCCCATTCATGCTCTGTCTCTCTCTTCTCAAAAATAAATAAACGTTAAAAAAATTAAAAAAAAAAAAAGGTCAGCGTGGCTGAAACACAGTAGACAATATGGAGAGTAGGACAAAATGAAGTTGGAGAGAGAGGAAGGGGGCAGATTATACTGGACCTTATGGGCCAGGATTCTCATTGCATTGGGAAGCCAGCAGTTGAAGCAAGAGAGCTGAGTGTTATCTCCCTCCTTTTAAAAACAAACAGCTTGGGGTGCCTGGGTGGCTCAGTCGGTTAAGCGTCCGTCCGACTTCAGCTCAGGTCACGATCTCACGGTCCGTGAGTTCGAGCCCCGCGTCGGGCTCTGGGCTGATGGCTCAGAGCCTGGAGCCTGCTTCCAATTCTGTGTCTCCCTCTCTCTCTGCCCCTCCCTCGTTCACGCTCTGTCTCTCTCTGTCTCAAAAATAAATAAACGTTAAAAAAAAATAATTAAAAAAAAATAAATAAAATAATAAAAACAAACAGCTGGTAGAAAATAGATTCTAGAAGGTAGGGCTGGAAGCAGGGAACTAGAAGTAGGCTGTTACAATAGCCCAGGAAGGAGGTCCTGGTGAATTGGCAGGAGAGTAAAGGCTAGAATAGTGAGAAGAGCTAGTGAAGAGATGACTGAGACTCATCCCATCCACCAAGGAAGTCCACAGCCTGGACCGTTGTTCATGGTTAACAACTAGGCCAAAAGTGTGTGGGCATGGCTATTTCCTGTAGACTTTGGGGCTTGGGGGTACGTCGAGGGGGCATACATCCTTCACCCATCACCTTGTTAAAATCTGCATACAACCAATTCTTAAGTATTTTCCAACCCTTACTCCTGTAGACCATGTGAATTCAATTCATCAAGGGCTTCTTTCCAATAAAATATGAAACTAGGAAATGTTATTTTCTTTCTGTGGACTTCCCTCAGTCCTCTTGCTGCTGCAGAATGAGGAAACTAGTTGTGGCTCCGAACAAAACCCCAAAAACCATTCCATAGATCCAGCTTCCATAGAAGCAAAGTCAGCATCTTGCCATTTTTGCCTCGCCCCCCTGTGAGAAACCCTGAGAAATTAGTTTTGTTTTGTTTTTTCCCCTGGGCTTGACTGAAGCCAGGTCTCTCCTGAAAATAAAGTCTTTCCCTATTGTGTCTAACTCAGTCTGAATCGCGGGGCTTTACTTCCAGCATCGGTATTTGGTAAACACCCAATTTCTTGATGTTCTTGTTTCCCAAATCTGCTGGGGTTGTCTTGAGCCTTTGGCCCCATTCACTGAGGAACATGGATTTCTGGGAAGTTTCTGCCTCAAGCCCTTCAGCACGGATATTAAAGGGCCCCTGTCCAGTTTTGAAGGGTGTGACCATTGCCAGAATCCCCACGAGCCAAGCCCCTGGGGGATGCTGTTGCCAGCTGGCCCATAGCCATACCAGAAATGGCTGGATTTCAGTGGCTCTCTGTGTATGCAGCTGGCTGAGTTGCCCTGGATGAAAGGCAGCCTAATATAAACTGAAAGTGCTATTAATAAGCAGCCACTTAAGAATTTCCTATGACTTGCCAGTGATTTGGGGGCCTCTATGTGAACAGGGAGAAAAGCACAACTTGTTTTACATGGATTAGGGGACCAGTGCAGTCAGTCTGAAAGGGCATCAAAAAGGCATTCAGGTGTTTGGTGAGGGGCTCTGGAGTCCAGCGGATCTACGTTTGCATTTCCATTTTCGTCATCTCCTGGCCGTGGAAGCGTGTGTAAGTTCCAGGTACTCTCTGAGCCTTGGTTTTCCCATCTGTAAAATGAGGATAATAATAATTTCCATCTCATACTGTGCTTTGAGGATTGAATAAGGAATGTATGGAAGGTGCTTAGCCTAGAGCCCAGCATACAATCAGAAAGTACTTTCTTAAATAGAAAAGTTGGGGAAATCGTACCCTAGAAATGGAACCAAATGGACTCTTGTTCCCCTGGCTCAGGAAAAAAATGATTTGGGGTTCTAGACACCCCAACACTGAGCAGTAACACCCATAGTACATGGCTTCTTTGAGCTTCTCTTTTTTTATAAAAGGGCAATAATAGCCCATGCTATTCTGACTAACGTTGTAGAGGTTCAGAAAGGTAATTTAAAGAGTCATCTAGGGGCGCCTGGGTGGCGCAGTCGGTTAAGCGTCCGACTTCAGCCAGGTCACGATCTCGCGGTCCGTGAGTTCGAGCCCCGCGTCAGGCTATGGGCTGATGGCTCAGAGCCTGGAGCCTGTTTCCGATTCTGTGTCTCCCTCTCTCTCTGCCCCTCCCCCGTTCATGCTCTGTCTCTCTCTGTCCCAAAAATAAATAAATGTTGAAAAAAAAAATTTAAAGAGTCACCTAAATTGAAAATGCATGGTAAGCTCTAAAGTGCTTGATTAGTCCCTGGGGTCAGTAATTTCACCTATAACCTGTTCTACCTCAATGTATCCTGGTAAGAAAAGAAAGTCACTTGCATGACCTTGAAATATTAAAAGCATGCTAAAGATAAGTAATCCTTTGGTGAGGACAGTAATCAAGTTACCTTGCTCAGTCCAGCACAGCTTTCAGTATATAGTAGGTGTTTAATGAAGACTTGTAGAAATGACTTGTTTGCTCCCCGTCTGGTTTCCACTGATTGATCTCTCTTCTGTCCTCACTGGAATACATGAGTAGGGTCTAGATCGACTTCCAGGGAACAGGAACCATGACTACTTTCTTTCATTTTAAATCCCTCTGCATAGCATAGGGTGTGATATACTGGCACATACATCGTCAGGCTTCATGACACAAAGTGTGCTGTATGTATTCATTTTTTAATCCCACCGGCAAGTTTGAACCCAAGTCATTGTGCCTCCAGATTCTAAGATCTTAAGCCATTGCACCATGCGCTGACTTTAAGTACTTCGGCAATATTTCATTCTCAGATCTTGTCTTCCTGAGATCAGCCAACTTCTACAGGGGAGGTAGAAACTAAACAAGTACTTCAACAGATAGCATGGAAGGGGAAGACACACAAAGAGATACTTTCTGGAGCCTTCCAGTCCTTGCCATGAAGTCTGAAGGTGCGTGTGAGACTTCATTTGCAGTGATTTCCTCACCAACTCTTCTCCTGAAGGACTCACTGGGAAAGGAAATTCTCTTGGAACTTGCTCTCCTAAATGACCAATGAAGCAAAACATACGTGTCATAAAACCACAGTTAGCATGTGGACAAAGTGAAGCCGAAGAATTTTTTCCAGAAAGAGTAACTGTTCCGTCTGCCTTGGTTTATTCTTTGCAGGGTAGCGAGTCTGACAGGCAGATAAGGAAATCGGAGCTGCTCGAGATACCCATAGCCTTTCCTGGGGATGCAGTGATGTGCAGGTAGCACTGTTGCCATGGAGACACCATCCATGGCCAAGCTTTCTCCTCTGAGGGCTCACTGTGTGTACTCATTATGATGTTGAATTAGCTAGCTGTGTGTTTGCTGGGCAGATTCCTCACTGGCCAGGGAACATTTTTACAATGAAGTTAAAACGCCTTCCCAAGGATTGTGTGCATAATTCTCTAGCCGCCCTGTTGCGGCCACCTCTGAGTCCTCTCCATACCTCGATGACACCTTGTTCTCTCCCACCTCCATGCCTTTTATTCACCTGTCGGGAAGATTCTTTCCTTCTCTCTTTGCTTAGCAACCTCCTACTCGGCAACCTTTAAATCCAGCTTCTTCAAGGAAGCCCTCCCTGACCTCTCGGTAACTAGGAGCTTTCTGTCGCACGGTGCCTGGCACATGGTAGGTTTTCTGTTAATAACTGACCTACAGCAAAGTCACAGGCAGTGACTTTCTAGCTGGTTTGTTTTGAAACTTACTATTTTGAAAAACTGCCGTGTTGCGTAGTTGTTAAAAGATAGTACAGTGAACTTCCATACGTTCTTCTGGATGTCTCTGGTAACATTTTGCCACATTTGCTACTTTTTCTCTCTTTCCCCAACATGTGCATATGTATAGTATGAATATTTTTGCTTAGCCATGTGAAAATAAATTACAAATGTCATCCTTTACCTCATCATATTTCAGCATGTACCTCTTGGAAACAAGGACATTCTCCTCACTATCCCCGCAAAGAACTCTGCACTTTGATGCATACGGTTCAGCTCTTTGTGAGCATATCTTTGTGTCCCAGTCAAAGGGACTCTTGTGGGTGTTTTTTGTTTTCGTTTGTTGGCTTGCTTTAATCCCTCACAACACCTATCGGGATGTATAGTATGCAGATGTTCAGGGAATTATTGTTTAATAAATGAAGCTGCCTGCAGCAGACATTTTTGGTGTCTCCTTGTCCCCCCTTGGCACTCACCAGCCCAGTTTACTGTGACCCATGGTTCCTGCTGTAGCAAGAGCTGCAGCCTTCCTGTCTGGCCTGTGGGTAAGCCAAAGGGCCCCAGGAGGGGTCCTTACCCAATGACTGTTGGTAATTGGTGGATAAGCACCTCTGCCTCTTGGACTCTCCCGTGGAACATTTCCAAGGAAGGCTTTAAACCATCTTCCCTCGCTCCTCGACCGAAATGAGTCGCACTTGTCCAAAGCCGCAGCTGCTTGTGACCTCACCTTACTTTGGCCTGTTTCCCTTCGCCAATTCCCTTTCCCATTTTCCTGTTAGGACTTTCCTGGGGATCGTCCCCCCATAATTGTTTATGCTCAGATACCTCCTGAGAATCTGATTCTGGGGAAAGCCGATCTCAGACGTTGTCCCTCAGTTACTGAGACATCATACCCCTAAACCAAAGTATGGTAAGACATGTTCACAATAAGTTTTTCTACGGCCATCCAGAGGGCTTATTTTTAAAAGGGAATGGCTCAGGGGCACCTAGGTGGCTCAGTCGGTGAAGCATCTGACTTCAGCTCAGGTCATGAAGTCACAGTTCGTGGGTTCAAGCCCCGCGTCGGGCTCTGTGCTGACAGCTCAGATCCTGGGACCTGCCTTGGATTCTGTGTCTCCCTCGCTGTCTGCCCCTCCCCCCCACTCTGTCTTTCACTCTCAAAAAATAAATAAAACATTACAAATTAAAAAAATAAATAAATAAAAGGGAATGTGTCAGAAATTATAAGATAAATTCAGAGGAGAGTGCTCCGTATATTTGCTCGTGGAAATGTGAATTGACATATTACAAGAGGAAGTCGCTGCGGCTGAAAATTGCCCTCTACCAAGTCCGGCAGTGCCTGGCAGAGAGCAGCTCCTCTTGGTGCAGATGGCCAGAGCCGCTGGAGCCCGGGCGGAGGGCAGGGTGTTGGAGGGAGCCAGGCAGCATGGCCTTGGCTCTGAGCACATACCAGCCTCGTACCCAGCTGGCCCTGTCACAGTCTTGCCCTGTAGCTTCCGTGTTTATTAGGAAACCATTCTTCCTTTCTCACAGAGCTAGAAATCTTGCTTCCAGACACGGCGAGTGTCAGGGTTCATGCCTGGGTCCTTCGTTCAGCCTGAGTGTTCACCAAAACAGGGGGAAAGCAAAGCATCGTGGCTCCGGGGACAGAGTTAAGGAGCCAGTCAGGACACGCTGGTGTCTGGCTATGGAGGCAGGAAGACACAGGAATTTCCAGGGGAAGAGAATGAGGGCGAACGGAGGGACTTGACTGCACCCACTTAGGTGGTGCCATCCTTTGAATTTCACATCTGTGCCTGAGCTCTGGGACCGGCAGCCGCTCATCCGGTTTGGTCACGGTCATGGCTGCAGACAGCCATGGGGGAAGGAGGGCTTCTTGAGCACCCTCACCCTCATCACGGCCTTCGTGCTTGCTTTTCTCCACCTGCAGAACTCTCCTCCTGGGTTCTCTCGGAGTTGCCTCACATTCTGTCTTCTGAGCCCCGCTCAGATGTCACTTGAGCGGGGAGGCCCGTCCTGACCCATCCTCAACCCCTCTCTTCCTCACGCCCCCGTTTGTTTCCATCATGACACTTACTGCAATCTACACGTGGCGGGTTTACCTCTTTGTTCACCTGCCTGTTGTCTGTCTGCCTCCCTGGACCCTAAGCTCCGTGAGGTTAAAGCTATTACATGTCTTCAAAGCTGCTCTGTGCCCAGTATCTTCGTACTGTGCCCTGCGTACTGCAGACCTCATTCCCTGTGGTCTGCTTGCCTGGTGGGAAGGTTGGATGGACGGACTGATACGGATGTATGAACGGACAGATGGCGGGCAGGATGTGTGGGAAAAAAAGAAGGAAGATTTCGCCACGCTGCCTACAACGAGGTGCTACAAAGATCACTCTTCTTGGAGTCAGATGACTTAGGTTCTAATCTGTCGAACTTCAGTGAAGTCATGGGTGAGTTTACAGCCTTGATTTTTGGTTCTGGTCAGTGGATTAAAAGGCTAACTCGACAGGACTGCTGAGAATGAGCAAATGAGATAAACGATACAAAAAAATGATACGAGAGGTGCCTCGGTGGCTCTGTCGGTTGAGTGACCAACTTCAGCTCCGATCGTGATCTCACGGTTCCTGGGTTTGAGCCCCACGTCAGGCTCTGTGCTGACAGCACAGACCTGCTTGGGATTCTCTCTCCCTCTCTCTCTGCCCCTCCCCTGCCCTCATGCACGCATGTACACTTTGCCCCTCTCAAAAATAAATTAACATTAAAAATTTTTAAAAATAATATGAACATTTTACATCCTCTGTAAATGTGAGCAATGATGCTAGTGGTGGAAATGATGCTAGGGGTGCAGCCACTGTGTTCACCCTTTCCTGGCATCCTCCGGTCGCAAAGCACATGTCAGAGTGGAGAGGCAGGAGCCCAGCCCCTGGCGGTCAGAACTCTCCTTTGGGGGTAGTTTACCTCCTGGAATATCCTCACTTCAGCAGGCCATCCACCACGTATGGATCTCTTGCCTGCCTTCATTTCCGCCATTCTGACCCTCCATGTGTGTTGCCTGAAGGATGGAGAAGGTGGGAACAGAAACCCCACGTGCAGGTTATATCATTGTGTGGTCACTGCGGGGCAATAGCTGGCGTTCTGTGTCACAGCTCAGCTTTGACAGTCTGCTTTACTCGCCACATGATTAGCTCAACCGTACCTTCGGGCAGGCAGACCCCACCTGCGGTTCTTACTGACTTACTTGAAGCACAGCATGGCAGCGCCTTTTCTGCTGATACCCACTGTCTCTTTACTGGTCGACTTCGGGAGGGTAAAAACTCTCTTCTCCCGACATGCTTACTTACCTCCCAGCAACACCCAAGAGAGGCGTCCCCACGGGACAGTGAGCTCAGAACAACGTTTACCTCATTTTAGGCTCGTGCTTTGCATGCGTGTGAGAAGCTGATGCTGTCATGGGAAACTTGAAGAAATTGGGCAACCGAGCAGACTGAGAAAGTCGAGCTCCTGCCCAGCTCCTCCTGAGTCCGTCCTGCCCAGGGTGGGTCCCCCAGGTGGTTTTGAAGCGATGGAAGTTGCCGCAGCATTGAGAGTATGTGACTGATGTACAAAGACTCAATTCAGAGCCAAGGCTTAGTGGTTTTAAATTACCCATGCCCCATCTCTCCCCACTTGCACAGAAAATTGAAAGTCGATAGCTGTTGAAATCTGGTTTTCAGATGTTTTTTATCTGACGGACCTAACTTAACTCTGTGATGCCCATAAATACATATGCAGTTCCCACGTTGCTGGCATCTTCCATGCTGCGTAAATAAGTTCTCTAATCCTGTTACAGGGCACCGCTCAGAACAAACCCACTTATCTGGATTGAATAATGCTCTTCTGTTTGCTGAGAGGATTGTGTGTTCTGGCTCATGCCTTGTCATTCCAGGCCAGTCTTGTCTCTTGGTACTCGCTGATGGCGGACACAGAGAATAAAATCTGGTCTCCAGTTTCTTAACACGAAAGAAAAAGACGACCAACAGCTGTTTCTGTTTAACAGTGATTATCCCTGGGATTGTGAGTGTTTTGAAATATTTTTCTTCTTGCTTATCTGCAATTCCTGATTCTTTTCTACATCAACTGTGTGTTACTTTTTTTTTTTTTTTAAGGATAAGGAAGCAGTGACTTTATAATAAGGAGAAAAAGGGTTCCCCTTTTCCTCTTATTAAGAATAAAAAGAGTTTGTTTGTTTGTTTGTTTGTTTGTTTGTTTTTGCCTACAGTGAGCTGGAGTCATGGGAGAATAGACACAGCGAGGACACGTTCGTTCTGTAGCAAAAAGCTATGGAAGACTTTGGGTTATTTTATCCCTTTTGTCTTTAACAAAAGTGTATTCTCCCACAGCTGATCTCGGCTGCCTGAGGCATTGCCAACATTACCACATATCCAGTGTTCGTGTTCCTCATCAGTCATTTACCGTGTGTTGGGGCTTTGTTGCCCTTTAAGCAGTCTGCCCTTGTATCCTTTGCTTGAAAATGACCTGGACCTGATCTGGCCACGAACTTGGGGCCCGTATGGGACAGATGGTGGGGCTGAAGTGAGACACCCCTCTGGTGGCTCATGTGGTGGTGCCTGTCCAGCACCCTTTTACACGCAAGCCCCACCCCCCCCAAGGGTGCCCAGCCGAGTGCCAGGTGGGCTCAGTGATGTCAGAGTCTAAGACACGGCAGTCGGGAGGGATCAGCATAGGTTCCCTGGAGCAGTTTTAAAAATGGACGTTGCCCAGGGCTCCTGAGACCTGTTTTACCAGGATGTTGGTAAAACACACACCCTGACCCTGGCGTTCCCTTCTAACTGGAGGCCAGCGACAGAGAGTGTCCTCCAAGCGTGCATCTGGGACGCTGGCAGAAATGCTCTCCTGGGCTCTGGTCTCAGATCTCTCAGATCTGGGTCTCTGGGTGACCCCACTCCTCTGTAAGCATCTCCGTGTCATGTCTTGGCAACCAGATTTACAGTTTCCCATGAGTAGAACAATTATTGATAGACAGAGTTTCACGATTAGGAATTGTTTGTCTTTTGAAAGCCATGAGGAGCTTGGTTTTTTTTTTTTTTTTGTCTTTCCATCATCTATTAAAATATTGAGCAGCTCCTTCACATCTTGCTAAGTGCTGGGAATGACCTTGAGCCATCAAGGGATGTATGGTGGTTTCCAAACTTGTGTCTTTGGACCCTTGGGACCTTAGGACCAAAATGCCTGGAGTGTGGAAAGCAGGTTGAGCTTGAGAGAGGTCTGCCTCCTTCCCTCACATCACCTTGGGCAACTCTGTTTTCACATAGGAGTTCTTCCGTGAAAATTATTTTCCTCTCATTAAAAAAAAGGGAGGGGGAGGGGGAAGGAGAGAAAGATTTTTTTTTTTTCTTAAAGGTCTTAATGATGTTTACAGTGACATCGGAATCTAGAATCCTGCCATTTAGGACGTGAACTTGTCAGAATCACATTCTAAAGGAGGATCCCTTTTTGCCTTCATCTTATCACCTCTCACACAAAGCAAGACATTGTGGTTCCAGGGTTCAGTGTTGTAAATAACCTGTCAACATTTCCAAGATGAGACATCCACCCCCCCCCCCCCCCCGCAACACGCACACACACCCAGGCCATTTATAATGAATCCTTCCACGGCACCACCGCATGGTATGTAAGTTAATTAGCATAAATTAGTTACTCTTCAAATGCTGTGGTCATGGGCGCAGATGACAAGAATACTTTGAGATAGTTAAAAAGAGAGCCTCCACCTGGCCACCAGTATTGTGTGCAAAAGCAGATCGTGGCTCCTGAATGTGGAGGCAAATGCATTAATAGCTGCAACTTTTGGGTAGGGGGTTGCAGGGGATTTTGCTGGGCAGAGGGAGGGAAGGAAGGGGAATGCGGGATCACTGCTCCCGGGATCCTGCCTTCTTCCTTGGAAACCTGTCATTCACAAACCCAATTATGTGCAGGTAGAGTGTCAGCTCTGACAGAATGAAACCAATGTGTGCTTTATATGGTTGGGTTTTTTATTTTTTTTTTTAATGAAATCCTGCTATACTAGCAGGTTCTATTTTCATAAATGTCTTTTTTTTTTTTTAAGCCAAATCATTTATTTCCCCCACACACTCCTGAAAAGCTTTAATCAGTGTGTCGAAAGAGAGAGCTGTTGGGTGTTGCTGTGTACATTTTGCCAAGAGGGGGAGAGAGACCTGAGGATCAAGAGAAATCCTCATGGCCTATTTCTGACCCTCCGCTCCTGTCTGAGCATCTGAGCCTTGGATTCCCTATTTGTAAACAGGGGTTATTCAATTAGTCTTTCCAAAGGCTGTCATGGCATCCCTCAAAGATGGAAAATTCTTTGCAAATAAAAATGCCTTGCCACAGGAGTGCCTGTTAATTATAAATGAGAAGTAGAAGGGAGGCAGCTAGCAGGGAAAATACATGAGATCCTCATGGTTTCTGTTTACCATTTTTGTTTTCCTTCCTCTTTGATTTTGATTTTTCTGAATGTGTTTGTTATTCGAGGGCACAAAGGTACTTGTGGTTGGGATCAGGCATGGCTTCTATAGTTAATTGTTTGGGTTCAAGGGTCACATAGATCCTACTCTGAGTCTCTGTTCTGCTCACCATTTAGAATTTACTTTGAACATATTGCTTGATCTCTCTGGGCCTTTGTTTTCTTCTCTAGAAAGTGGGGATGATAATTTCTTTGTTGGAGGAATGGCGTGTTAATCTGGATTTCTGGGTGTAAGGTATAAGTTAGGCAAATGCTGTGCATTCTGCACATGTATGCACCTTCCCTAATTCTGATCACCTTCATGCTGCTTCACCTTTCTTGTATTCCCATAGCACTTAGCATCGCACATGATAGGGGCTTGGATAGTTGTTGACTAAATAGACCTTTAGCTCTCTGTCCTCACTCTGTTCTGTTGATCGTTCTACTCTGTGAGATTCATTCTGGATCTGGTTCTGTAATTCCGTGTTTTGTTTTCTTCTTTTCTTTTTTCTTTTCCTGGGGCTTGCGTTCATTGGGTTATGTCCATCAGACATTAAATATTGTGCTCTTCCTTGCACCGCTGGATACATGACTTGCTCTGATAAATATTCTGGAGACTGAATTTGGTAGAAATTCCTCTACATCTTGTTTTTAAAGTATGGCCTTCTAGTATAAACTGTTAGTCACCAAAGAGCTTCCTAAATTTGCTTAAGCCCACTGATTTTTTTTTTCTTTAAGTCATTAACTGGTATAAAAATATTTGGAGGGAAAAATCGCTGACCACTTCCTGACACCCTTGACTTCTTTACAGTAGCCGGTTAATTAAAGAGTTACTTAAAATGGGCTCTGACTATTTTTAAAAGTAGCAGCCAGGGTTTGGAAGGAACCTCTTTGAGTTTCGAGATGCAAACCAGATCCAAGTGTACATTCTGTCTGTGTATATTTTCAGTCAGATGAAGAGCAGGAGGTGGGAGAATCTGACAAGCCTGACTTGGCTGAACTAAACTGATTTTGTTTCTTGAGTACATTTTGGTGTCAAAATTCAAGCAAAAGACGTTAATAGAGTAAGGACAAAAACCAACCGATCATCTTAATAGATGGAAAAAAGCAGTTGACAAAACCCAACACCCTTTTGTGATTAAAAAAAAAAAGCACCCAAAAAACTGGTGTAGAACGAGTCTTCTTCAACTTGAGAAGCGGCATCTGCAAAAAACCCACAGCTCAATACTACTTGATGGTGAAAGATGGGTTGCTTTTCCTTTAGATCAAGACAAAGATGTCCGCCCTTACCACTTCTGTGGACCAGTGTACTGCAGGTTCTAGCCACAGCAGTAAGGCAAGACAAAGATATAAAAGGTATCAGATTGGAAAAGAAAGAATAAAACTATCTCTCTTTGCAGATGACATGATCTCATATGTAGGAAATCCTAAGAAAATACACACACGTACACACACACCATGCTCTTCAAACTACAAAAAATGAGGGGTGCTTGGGTGGCTCAGTCGGTTAAGCGTCCGACTTCGGCTCAGGTCGTGATCTTGTGGTCTGTGAGTTTGAGCCCCTCATCGGGCTCTGTGCTGACAGCTCAGAGCCCGGAGCCTGTTTCAGATTCTGTGTCTCCCTCTCTCTCTGACCCTCCCCCGTTCAAGCTCTGTCTCTCTCTGTCTCAAAAGTAAATAAACATTAAAAAAAATGTTTTAAAAAATGAGTTCAACAAGATTGTATGGTGCAAGATGAATTGACAAGTACCATTGGTGTTTCTATCTACTAACAATCTCAAAATGAAAGTAAGCAAACCGTTCCATTTACAATAGCACCAAACAGAATAAAATACTTAAGGATAAGCTTTACAAAAAATGTGCAGGACTTGTAACTAAAAAGCAAAAAATAGCATTGAAAAAAATTAAAATAGGCTGGAATAAATAGAAAGACATATTTTGTTCATGGGTTAGATCTCATATTTTCAAGATAGCAGTATTCTCCAAGTTGATCTCTAGACTCATTGCAATTTCTATTGAAATCCTAGCTGGATTTGTTTTTGCACAAAATGGCGGGATAATCCTAAAATTCATATTTCATGATGCAAATGTCAGGGACCCAGGAGAGCCAACACAGTTTTTTGAAAGAAGGACCAAGTTGGCGGATTATATTCACAATTTCAAAACCTACTGCAGAACTACAGCAATCGAGACAGAGTAATGCTGACATAAAGTACATAGGTCAGTGGAATAGAATTGAAAGTCCAGAAATAAACCCTTATATCTATGATCAATTGCTTTTTTGACCAGACAATCCAATGGAGAAAGAATGGACTTTTTAACAAATGGTGCTGGGACAGTTGAATAGCCACACAACTATGAAGTTGGACTCCTACCTCACGCCATGCATGAAAATTAACTCATAATGGCCCATAGACCCAAATACAAGAGCCAAAGCCATAAAACTGCTCGATGAAAATATAGGAGTAAATCCTTATGACTTTGAGTCACACAGTGGTTTCTTAGGTATGATACCAAAAGCACAAGCAACAGCAGAAAAAGAAATAAATGGGAGTTCCTCGTAATAAGAAATGTGTGCATCAGTGGGCATCATCACGAAAGTGAGGACCACCCACAGAGTGTGAGAATATTTCTCCAAATCCTATTTCTGATAAAGGACTTGTATTCAGAAATATATCTAAAGAATGGTTATAATTCAGCAATAAACAGAAAATAACAGTTTTTAAAATGGGCTAAAAGTTTAAACGTTCTCCAAAGTAGATTTATAATAAGCGCGTAAAAAGATGCTCAATATCATTAGCTATTAAGAAAATACAAACCAAAACCACAATAAGATGCCACTCCACACCCACTGGGATGGCACCAACAGAAAGATAATAGCGTGTGTGGCAAGGAGGTGGAGAAAATAAAGCGCTCATTCGTTCTTGGTGGGAATGGACGATGGCACTGATATTTTTAAAGAACAGTTTGACAGTTCCTCAAAATGTTACATGTAAAGTTACCATATCACCTAGTAATTCTGCTGGATATATACCCCAGAGAATTGAAAACATATTTTCACACAAAAATACTTGTATATAAACATTTAGAGCAGTGTTATTCACGAAAGTAAAAAAGTGGAAAGAGCCAAAATGTCCAACTGATGAATGAGTAAACAGAGTGTAACGTATCCACACTATGGAATATTATAATACAATAAAAGGGAAGGAAAGACTGGTACATGCTACAACATGGATTCACCTTGAACATCTCATGCTGTGTGAAAGAAGCCAGTTTCAAAAGACTATGTATTGCATGACTCCATTTGTGTGGGATCTCCAGGATAGGCAAAGCCCTGGAGATAGAAAATAGATTAGTGGTTGTCAGGGACAGGAGGGAAGGGAATGTGGAAAGTCACTACTCATGTGCCCTGGGTTTCTTTGGGGATAGTGAAAATGATCTGACATTAAATCGTGGTGATGGTTTCACAAAGCTATGAATATACTAAAAGCCAATGATTTGTACACTTTAAAATGGTGAACTTCATGGTAGGGGAATTAGATCTGAAGAAAGCTATTGTCAAAAAAAATTAGGCGCATGTGGGGATTAGGATTCTGGGCTCTCTCATTGCCTGGATATGATGTTACCGAAACTAATCATAAAGATCTGAGTACCACATAGAACGGCTTATTTTCTTAAAATTTTATTCCTCCCATTTTTTCCCCTCTTTTTTATCATTGGAAGCTAGAAATGCTTTTGTGTTGCCGATATCAACCTTTTTACTGCTTCATCATTTTTGTAAGCATGGAAAAGAATAGAGGGTAACCTTAAAAGAGAAATCTTCAACTTTGGGGCCAGATTTTTATCTTCGGCTGCTACCTTTTCACATAATTCACATGCATGATCCTCTTATACTGCATATTAAAAAAAAACTATAGAGATTTGTGTTTCTGATGAGAGTTTCAAACCCATGGGGATATTTAGTACAGGTGACAATGTCTTTCCCATGAGATCTTGGGGCCAGATTTATTTCGTGGGAAAAACGTATTTTCGCTCTTTTTCTTCAAGAAAAATCTCACCTGCAGTTCTTTCTATAACCGCTTCCATTTTCCAAGCTTCTCGGAAGCTTTTATAAAAATGGTGTGTTGTCGGGGCGCCTGGGTGGCGCAGTCAGTTAAGCGTCCGACTTCAGCCAGGTCACGATCTCGCGGTCCGTGAGTTCGAGCCCCGCGTCAGGCTCTGGGCTGATGGCTCAGAGCCTGGAGCCTGTTTCCGATTCTGTGTCTCCCTCTCTCTCTGCCCCTCCCCCGTTCATGCTCTGTCTCTCTCTGTCCCAAAAATAAATAAACGTTGAAAAAAAAATAAATTAAAAAAAAATGGTGTGTTGTCAATATTTGTTACATCCACAGGTGATATTTCTGGTCAGCATATGTATTATGTCTACTTAATTACTACTACAGGCAAGCAAATTTGCAGCCGTCCATGTCCAGTGCTCTGTCTAGTAAAAGATACTTTGGCATGGCTTTTGGGATATTGATTTAGAAGAACAGTTGAAGTCCACGTTTGAACATTGTCATCCTGCTTACCTGGCTGCCTCTGACCTTCCATGACGTTTCCACATGTGTACCGCCACACCTTTTCCAAAGACAGGCGTGCTGTGGAATGCTGCTTTAGAGGCTCTTGCCAAGAGCCAGTTGCCAAGGAATGTGTTTATGGTTTGGGATCCAAGGGCTGGTGACTCGCAGCCAGTTGAAAATGGTTTCTTTTGCCTTCCTCCTCACCTACCGCCTTTGCTGCTTACAGGAAGATCTGCTTGCACTGCAAGTGCCCTCAGGAGGAGCACATGGTGACAGTGATGCCCCTAGAGATGGAGAAGACTGTCAGCAAACTCATGTTTGACTTCCAGAGGAACTCGACCTCAGACGACGACTCAGGCTGCGCCTTGGAGGAGTATGCCTGGATCCCACCAGGGCTGAAGCCTGAACAGGTACCATTCTTGATTGGGCGGTGGGGCGGGGGAGGGGGTGGGAGGGGGCAGTTGTGGTTTGGGCCGCCTGTCCTTCCTCGTTCCAGTTCAGAGGGAAGAGTTAACTTTGCTGATTCAGAGAAGTGGTTGGGGCTCCATGGGTTGAACGGCTTCGGGGGCCCCGGTGGGAACTGAGTCCTGCGTGGGCCACTGTTCATTCATTCTGGATTGCCATTGTTAACTGTCAACAGAAGACTGACTAGAAACTTCTCAGGAACAGTGGCTTTAAAACATGAGAGAAGGAAACTTGATTTTTGAAGGGTGGAAGGGATTTCTACATTGGCCATGAATCTCTAAGATTCTTTGTTAAAGGAGAGGGAGGAAATAGGGATTTGCCTTATTCTTCCCAGTGATATATGCTGTGTTTAAATACTAAGTTTGGCCTTGCTCTGCAAAGAAAGACATTGGCATTTCCTGAAATATTTGGCACTTCCTACAGGCTGTAAATATTATTGGCTTGATTAGATGAACTCTGTTTCTCTCTGTTTCACTGTGTTTTTCTCAGGGATGTACAGCCTCTGCTTTGTATTTCTATAGTTGACATTTTCTCTTCCACAGACTCATGTTGGCTTAGAAGTCCCCTCTTTTTAGCTGGATACTTTGATGAGCTCTGAGCGGTGTACCCCTCTTTTTCCCTCTGACACAGAAAATTCTTCCCCTAGTGATCTTCTCTATGCCTAACAGAATGTTTTCAAGCTTAAAATACCCCTAAAATGTGAAGTCAGGAAATCTCGCGCGATAACGCTTCTGGAAAAAGTTCTTTATGATTAAGAAAGACCCAAGAATTCCCAAGTGACTCCCGAGTTAGACACGGATAACATCTCTTTGATGAGCCATTTCTCATTGTCTTCTAATATATGAGGTCACAAATTGGCACCCGAAGTCAAGCACACTGGCAGGATTGGCTCAGCTAGCAAAGTTTTCTTTAAAATTTTGCATTAGTGACTAATCCTTAAAAATGAGGAGTTTTAATGTAAAAGTTCATAGTTGTATCTTAAAGAATTGAGGATCTGGCATCTCATCCCTGCAAGGATCGGTGCCGGCCACGGAGCTGGATGCTGGCCCTTCTTTTTAGACAGTTGGATCTCTCCGGATCGCCCAGTCCATTTCAGCCTTTGATGTTACCTTCCCAAGCCCTACAGGCGCTTCGTTTTTGTGATCTCTGTCCTAATTCTTACTAGGAAGAAAATGTTTTAGAACAGCAACATTCACAGAAAATGATCTCCATGAGATTTTAAGGGAGTTCTGTGCTGAGATATTAGCAGGAAGAAATAAAACCATTGTCTCTCAGCTTACAGGCTAAGGTTCTATCTTTATTTTCTTCTGCTTCAGTGAAGATTGTGTTATTAAAGAGTAGGCTTCAGAAAAATGAGAGTATTTGATTGAGTTTGTCTGAAAAGTCAAATGAGGTGGTGGGTGACTGAGAATCTTTGACATCATCGCCCTGCTGCCAGTGTTTGAGCAGTGAATTTTCACACCTCGATACATCTGTGAGCTTGTTTCATTTTCTTGCTAACCTCATTTCCAGCAACTTCTAAGAGACCCATCTCTCTTTTGTTCGCATTGCTCTCTGCGAAATTGGGCCCTGAAATTCTGAAGTTAAGCTATTTTGGGTTCCCTGCTTAGGTAGACTCTTCTCTAAGACCATGAAACATCATTCTATGATTTTCAGATGTGGAGAAAATTTTCTGTAGGACCAAGAAAACAGGTGGTTGTGGAAACTGGAGTCTTGGTTCAATTCGCCAATTCTGAAGTGAGCGCTTACAGTATTTTTGGAGGCCGCTTGTCTCATCCAAAAGGAACGTTATAGGGAAACAAAGAACCACTTTCTTTGATTTGTTTTGCAAGAAAACAATTAATGCTCTTCAACAAATGGGTTGAATTATGTCCAGTGACAGGATATTCCCATCTCTTATATAACTCTCCTGTTCCTTGGATGGTCTCCTCTATTCCCTGAACTTAGTCAAACCTATGTGACACAGAGAGTTAGAAAGGGCATTTGTTCTCCAGAGAGTGAGAGATTATCTCTTCAGACTCTTTGATCGACTGTATATTTGCCTAATAAAATACGAGTCTATATTTAAAGGTGTTTGAAGGGATCATGTTGGACGAAAGAAATGGAATCAAATTTTAAAATTATGATATCGTTCAGGCGTGTGGGGGCTCAGTTGGTTAAGCACATGACTCTTGAGTTCAGCTCACATCGTGATCTCATGGTTGTAGGATCAAGCCCCGTGTCAGGCTCTATGCTGACAGCATGGAGCCCACTTGGGATTCTCTCTCCTTCTCCATCTGCCTCCCCCCGCCAAAAAAAAATAATAATAAAAATAAAAATGAAGATAAAATTATGAGATTTTAATATCTATTATGGAACTTTTTATACATTTAAAGGTTTTTTTAAAAAAGCTCTAATGTTCTAAGAATGTTCTAAGATTAAAAAAATTGGGGACCCTGAATACCTTTCACTGAAAATGCTGATGTTTAATATCATGTTAGTCGTCTCTGATTTGAGAAAACTCCTTTTTTTACCAAGAGAAATTACAGTGAACATTAAATGCTCTGGGCTGCAGGCAAAATACTAAAGACTAGTTAGGGTTAAGAGTAATGTGCTTTCATTTCTGTGAGAACCTTTCATTTTACTCCCTGATCACGGGGTTGGTAGTATACCTTCAGGTGATACTCTTTATTATTCTATTGCTTCTGAGAAATGCCTTCAATTATATGTAATGCACATGAAAGTCACCTCCCATTTAGAGAGGTGTTTTTGAATATGGGCATTTATTTTCATAAAAATCTCCTCGCTGAGGAGCACCTGGGTGGCTCAGTCAGCTTGAGTGTCCAACTCTTGATTTCAGCTCAGGTCGCGATCCCAGGATTGTGGGGTCAAGCCCCACATCGGGCTGTGCGCCAAGTGTGGAGCCTGCTTGAGATTCTCTCTCTCCCGCCCCCTCTACCCCTCCCCCCCGCCCGCTCTCTCACTCTGTCTCTCAAAAATAAATAACACATTTTTTTTTAATCTTAAAAAAAATCTCCTAGCTTCAAAACCCAACCTTCTTAAAGTAGTTTGAGAAGTGGTACATATGACCGATGATGCCAGAAAGGAAGGGCGTTCATGTTTGTGACTTTTAAGGATTTTTAGTCACTGGGGCCGCTCACACTCCTCTCCCACCCGTTCGCTTCAAACAAGGTGTGTCCTGTCATCCGGAGAGCCCTCTGCGACCTAACCTGCCCTGATTGACCATCTGTGCTCGTTTCCAGTTTGTCTTCATGCTCGCTAGCATGTGCCCCATCTCCTAGAGCTGTGGGGGTGATAAATTTATAGTGGGTGATACTTCAGGAAGAATTTGGAAAAATATTTAGGACGCCGTAAGAACTGTAGATGGTGAGCAGGGGTTCTCTACCGGAGCCCTATTGGAATTTGGGGCTGGGTAATTTTTTGCTGTTAGGACTGCCCCTTTCAGTGTAGGATTACTCGCAGCTTCCTTGGCCTCTCCCCATTAGATCCCAGTAGCATAAGCCACCCACTCCCCAAGACCTTGGGATGACCAAAGCTGCCTCCAGACAGTGCCCAGTGACCCTGGGGGTTCACTCAAGTGGGGTTGAGAAACACTGGATGAAGGTGACGTTAAAACCTAAAGGGTCAGTCGGCAAAATTTTGGCTCAGTCGAGGCATAAAAGGCTGACCCAGATCAGCAGTTCCTTGAGTGCCTACCATGTTCTAGTTCCAGTGGCATAGCTGCTCCCTCCTAACAGGGTCAGGTATTTGGCAGAGTGAAAAAGGGGGGAACCTTTGCTGCTTGAGCAGAGGCCGTGCTTTCCAAACAAACAGACCCTGCTATCCTCAGTGAGTCAAAACAAGGATTGGAGTGGGGTGAGGACCAGGGAGTGGCACATGGGCCACCTTTTATTCTCCAAAACAGAAATCGAGTTCTCCTTTGATATAGGGAAAACTGGCTCGTTGAAAAAAAAAAAAGAAAGAAAGAAAGAAAAGGAAGTATGAGATACCTAAGGAAGTGGATCAAAATCACCCGTAATTCCACCAGTAAGGAGTATTGTTTTGCAACCTTTATAATAGGCGTGCAGCAAGTATCTTCGTAAAAGGAGTACTTTCTCTTTTGTTTCGGACAAAAAAATGTGATGATGCCGTCCATTTACCCTGACTTTCGTTTCACTTCATCTCCTGTGAACATTTTTCGGGATCTGTACATTTAGATCCAGGTTATCCTTTGGAAGAGTTGTTTGGTCCTCCCTGGGAGTTTCCAGCGTGGAAACCTAGTGGTACCACCCACCACTAGGGGGAGCATTTGGAAATGGATGTTTAGAAGGGGGTACTTAACGGTCAAAATAATTCCACTAGCGTTAAAATGGGTAGCAGCTTGGGACGCTGAGCATCCGGAAAATCGCCCGATGTTTCTACAAAGACAAAGCAAGTCGGAGTGCCAAGAGTGCCACTGTTGAGCACCCTGAGCTGACGGTTTCTTTTTGAAGGGTGCCTTGTTGGCAGCTCTCCGCTGCATTAAATAAGGTGGGGGCAGCCGTCGACCCTGTGCATTTGCCTTTTCCTCTCCTGAAGAACAATTCTGAGAGGTGGAGTGGTCACACGTAAGCCTTTTTAAGGCTTTTGACTTGTTGTGGGAAACTGCCCTCCAGAAAGGTTATAACTGGTAAGTCCTCTGGGTACACAGTCTTCGCCGGGCACGTGTGGATGTGTTTTTTCTGTTCTTTCTGCTCAGTGCTCCATGCAAGCCTGAAGACGCCCTCAGGTTGCTTCTCCTGAGTGAATTCCTCTTTCTCGATGTTTTGGATACTCCAGCATCTGTAGACGGTAGACACTTCTCAAATATGAACGTCCCTAATCCTTGGCTTCCAAACGTTAGTAATATTCCCTTGGCCTTAAACTGTGTCTTTGCGCCTAAAGAGCGGTGATTGGGTCATTCGTCCAGAAGTCTCAACTTGCGCATCACGTGACCACAGGAAGGCGGCAGATACCAGGAGTCAGCGTCCAGCGTTCGGCTTTCATAATTCTGCCCCGTGTGGCAAGTCAGATCATCCAGTGCTGCCTACAGGAGGGGGTGAACTAGTTGGTTTCGAGCCCCGTGAAAGTGTGGAGTATCTCTCTTGGAGGTACATGAAAGTCTTTGTTTGGCTTTTCATTTAGTGACCGTTGCTCATCCATCAGGTATCAGATTAAATGCGTTTCCTGAAGGCGCGTCTCTGACCACCGCCTACACCCGCTGTGAGATTGGGTCCTCAGTTACATGCTGGGTAGCAGTCCCTGCAACTTCCCTTATTAGCACGTTTTCAAATGTAATTAAATACCTGTGTGATGATCTGCTTGGTGTTGGCCTCCTTCACTCTGCTCTAAGACCCGAGAGGGCAGGGGTCTTGTCTGGTTCGTTCTTCACGAATCCCCCAGCGCCTAGCACAGTGCCTGACCCGTGGCAGCCAGCCAGCAGATACTTGTTAAGAGACAGGCAGATGACCCAGATGCTTGGCAGAAGCAGAAACGTTCAGGATTGCATCACACGGAAAAGACAGAAGTCATCAAAATGTTTTGTTTTTTTTCTAACATGAAGGATTATTCTGTATCAGGTTTTCCTGCTCCTTGTGTTTCTCTTAAAGGTATGTGTTCTAAGCAGATTCCCCTAACCATTTCGGTGGCTTCAGGGTTTTCTCAGCTTACGGGGGACGGGAGACTGGTGTGCTTTAGCCCACACGTGCATGAAAGCTGCTGACTCTAAGACCCGGGCCTGGAGCATGGTAGCAGGAGCCTAGGGTCTGGCAGGGAATCATTTGCATCTCAGTCCAAATGTGGGGAGCCCTTTGGGAGCCACAGGGCGAGGAGGAAGAAGCAGCATGGTCCAGCAGGAAGAACCTCACCTCTGCAGTCGGGCACATCTGGCCCCTCCTCCAGACCTTTCTGACCGAGAAAGGTACTCACTTTCCAAGAGTGTTGGTTTTCTCATGATGATGATGATGATGATGACAGTGGAGAAAATCCTCAGCGCTTGTTACGTGCCCACCACCGTTTTTAACTTTGCTTGCATTACCCTATTTAATTCTCGAACCAGCCTTACCGGATCCTTGTCACTCCTGTCTCTGTGTCAGAGGTGAACAAAGCAGGGCTCAGATTTAACAACGTGCCCCCGGCCACACAGCCGAGCAGCAGAGACCAATTCGGTCTCCACCAACCCACCTGGGAGTTGGTGTTCCTAGACGGATAGGCCCCAGGACCCCAAATGAAGAAGCGTGTGCACACAGAAGGTGCTCGCTGAAATGGTTGTCACCTTACTGCCCTTCCTGTGCAGCTATCGTGTCACCGATAACTGTTGCCCCGAACTGAGCAGGCAGCAAGAGGGGGAAAGGAACAATTGCTTGTCCGGGACAGAGGAAGGTTGGGTGAGGGTGGAGGACGGTTAACAGGAGTCCCACGTTCCTCCTCAGCCTTCTCCAAAGCTTTCAGTCAAATCATTTCGAATTCTGCCGAGACAGAGGCCTTTCTGTTCCCAACGTCGCCTGCTGTGTGAGTGTCATAAAGGTGCAACATCTTTCCTTCTTTCAACATTTTTTCATTGAGGCAGAGTGTGAGGCGGGGAGGGGCCTCCACCCTCCGCTGAGACAGAGGGAGACACAGAATCCGAAGCGGGCTCCAGGCTCCAAGCTGTCATCACAGAGCCCGACGCGGGGCTCAAACTCATGAGCTCTGAGATCATAACCTGAGCCAAAGTCGGATGCTTAACCGACTGAGCTACCCAGGTGCCCCTTTTTTCTTTTTTTTTTTTTTTAAAATTTTTTTTTCTTTTTGAGAGAGAGAGACAGAGTGAGAGCAGGGGAGGAAGAGAGAGAGAGAGAGACACGGAATCCGAAGCAGGCTCCAGGCTCCGAGCTGCCGGCACAGAGCCTGATGCGGGGCTCGAACACACAAACCTGTAAGATCGGGACCTGAGCCGAAGTCGGACGCTCAACCGACTGAGCCACCCAGACTCCCCAAGGTGCAACATCTTTCTAATGAAGTTCTGGCTCCACTGAGTCAGAGCTACTTGGACAGGGGCTCAGACGGGGCCACCTGACTGAGTTCTCCCGTGCCCCAAGCAGGTTTCAGAGCTGTCTGCTGAAGAGATGAGCTCCCCCACCCACCTTCCTTGGTGCCTGAAATCTGCAACATCACCGTCACTGGGCCTAGGAGGAGTGAGTCCATAGGCCGCTCATAGGCCGTTTGTGCTGCCCCTCAGGGGATCAGCAAGTCAGCGGGGGGCATCACTTGGCTCTGGCCTCTCTTTATTTGCCGCTTAGAGCTTCTTTCGCACCCATCTTTGATGGGTGGGCTTCTTGGCGGTGCTCCCCTGGACTGTGTTCCCCCTGAGGGGTTAAGGAGAGAATCAGAGACTATGCTGGAGAGTTTTTCATGCATCCATTCACTTATTCAGCAGATACTCGTGTGTACCTACTATGCTTCAGGCGCTGTCCGAGGCACTGAGGATAAAACTATAAACACGATAATTAAGGTTTCTGCTAGATCGTAGTTGTAAGGGGGTGGGTGTTGGAGACCTAAATTAGAAAAGTTTTCAATTAGCAATAATCGCGCCTCGGATAAACCTCATTGGCTACGATACTGCCACTGCGCAAAGCTTGGAGACCTAAATTAGAAAGCAAATAGATGTTCCAGATACGTGCAAAAAGAACAATCATTTTAATAACAGTGCTGTAAGCATTTAGTGGACTCATGTTTACATGTGTTGGCTGTTGTGCTAGGTGCTTTACTCGTTGTGTCTCATGTAATCCATACCATGAAGACAATACAGCAGCTTCTGTGATAATGGATGTGGACTGGCATGTTGGGCAGACCGGCTGATCTAGATTGATTGGTCAGGGGCAGCCTCTCGGACCGGCGGTCTTTGAACTGTTGCGGAATGACCTGAAGAAGCCAGCCATGCAAAGATCTGGCTTGTTGAAGATGTTAAAGTGTCCATTTCGTGAAGCTCAGAAGGGAAATGAAGTCAGTACCAACTTTGTATTTGCATCAAGAATTGGGCAGGGCGGGGGGGGGGGGGGGGGGGGG